>NC_066517.1:16206604-16371604 GCF_024679095.1 Eriocheir sinensis | reverse complement strand
GAGTATCATGCCCCTAGTGGAGGCTTTACGCCATGGACGGGAAAACACTCAAGGGAACCCGACTAATCTTCTCTATGGGCTTTGGAAATAGTCGCAAGAAGAGTCTCATGCAGGCTTTTGAACATGCGAGCCAAAATTCTTAAACGTATCGAGCTCCTATTACGACTGTTTCCCAAGGCTGTAGAGAAGATTAATCGAGTTACGTAAGCTCAGGAATGCGTGACGTTGAGAAATATTGCTTTGCGAAGTCCGTTAAACTTGATGGGACATGCGTGGGATGTGTTAGAGAGTTAGGAAATATACATTATACACAAAATATGGCTTCCTACGTAGATTGATATGATGTTAGGGATGAGAAGCGATGTGACGTTTGAAAGAGAATAGTGGTAATGAAGTTTGTCATGCGTTTTATTGAAAGAATTGACGTGGAGGAGAGGGTATTAGGTACAAAGTGAAGATACTTTATTATTATTATTCATGGGTGATTATCCCGTTCAAGGTGCAGAAGTCGAGTAAAACTATCACTAGCATCACACAGCAGTCCATGAAATCCCGACAACTTCTACGAGAGGCTTTTCAAACAGGCGAATTGAGGTGGCGATGCGTTTAACAATACGGGGTGTAACACAAGTCTGGTAATGAAATGATAAAAGAACGAGACGAGTTTGTGAGTAATGAGGTGGATGGAGAAGCGTGGATGAGTGAGTGAGTTGTGGAGAGAAGAGAAAATGAATACTATACACGAAAGATTAGACAACTGACGGTGGAAAAATAAGAAAAGGAGACGAGTAAGTTGGAGTAACAAGTCTTTAATAGGTTGAACGGAGAAGCGTGGACGAGTGCATGGTTTGAACGTTAGGGAGAAAGAAAAAGTGTTGTGTGTTTTGCATTGGAGACAGAGATGAATGTTTGAGAGAGAAAAAAGGGAGATAAGAACCAGATTAGAACGAAACGAATGCACAGGAAAGAAAACGAGGCAACGGTTGTATGACTAAAGGAATAGGAAAGACTGAAGTGGAAACGGAAATGGAGAGAAAAAAATGGAAAGATAAGAGATAGATAAAAAGGACAGAACCAACGGCTGCTGAGGATGGGAAGAAAGACAGGAAACGTTTGTATGAGTGTAAATGGCTGGTGGAAATAGAAATGGTAGAGATGACTGTTTGAGTAACTCGATACTCAGACAAAAGCTAAAGAAATGAAAGCACGAAAAAGTGACAGTTTGTAGAGTGAGAAGGAAAAAATCCACGTTGTTGGGTCACACATGCTTAGCGTCCAAACACTTGCGTTATCTAGATTGTGAAGCTATAAATTAAAGAAGAAAATATTGCTGTTAGCTGAAAATAATTATGATAGAAGTACCTACCGTTAGCCATAATTCCGTAAGTACAGGCTGCTTAGAATTGGCCGTCCTCAAATAAGTGAAAAAAGTGAAAAGTATATTTGCAAGTAAGTGAATAGATAAATAGATAGATAGCTGGACAGATAGATGGTCGGATAAATAAAGAAAAGTTCAGAAAAAATAATGCCACAAAGAATTTTACTATTTATTTTGTATACAAGGAAGACAACTACGTTATTATTATTATTATTATTATTATTATTATTATTATTATTATTATTATTATTATTATTATTATTATTATTATTATTATTATTATTATTATTATTATTATTATTATTATTATTATTATTATCATCATTATAACTACTACTACTACTCGGGTGGTCAGTTCAATCCCCGACTTAGGTTGGTTGGGGGGTGGGGGGACCTTCAACCCCTCCCTGGGAAACTGCATCCTCGACAAAAACAGTTCAAGATGCAGAGGTCGGGGTCGTAAGGTAACCCTTGACACCGCTCTTCCCCCCCCCCCCCTTTTTTTTTATTGCCATCACCGATTGTGGGTATTAGGCCAGCCTCGACTCCAATCCGGTTCTATTGGTGTGGTGTAGAGTGTGTGTGTGTGGGGGGGGGGGGGGGATTTATATCTTTTTCCATTTTGCATATGTATAAACATGTTAATGCTATACTGAATAATTCCAATATAACTTTCTATTGTGTAGGAACTCAAATATCCTTTGAGGATTACTTGTTAGGGAGGGTGAGTCCTTTCCAAGTATTCAGTTTTCTGCTTAGTAGCAATTCCAATACTATTTCAAGGTGTTTTCTTGCAGCTTTATACTGACTCCGCCTCCAAACTGGTTTGAAAATTCTAACACATCCGCCTTATAGTGATAATAAATACTTAGACGACGTTTGAAAAATCGGAGAATGGACACTGAATTTTTACTTGAAGAAGCGGATGGCTGCCTTTAGAATTAAGTGGCTACGCAAAATCAAAGGATATTGCTGGAATAACTTTTTGTCAAACCGGTGATTACTCCGTGAAACTGGATCGAATCCTATTACCTGCATTGTCCATCAACGCCAACTCCGGCTATACGGGCAAGTAGCACGCTACCCAGAAGCCGACCCTGCCTCCGGGTTTGTTCCTGTAAGAGACAATCCCTAGTGGAGGAGGGCAAGGGAACGCCCACACAATTCGTGGCTTTAGCAAGTCGATAAATCCTGCCGTGTGGTACTTAGGATGGGAAGGGGGTCTGCATGGAGACTTGCCCGGAAGGGCCCGTGGGTTAAGCGTAGTAGGGTGGGCAAGTCGACGAGTCCCCCCACGGAGTATGGTGTACTACTACTACTAGTCTACTACTACTACTACTACTACTACTACTACTACTACTACCTCTACTACTAATTTGCTCAGCTTGTGCATGACGGGTGTTCATAGTTTTGGCTGCAGTTATCCCGCATGGCTATTACTTCAGGAATTTCGGGGTGACCTGCATGTGTATGTTTGCAGGATCGAGGTGTGGCTGCAAGTGTGTTGCATGGTTATTAGTGGAGGTTCGTTTTTAGCGATGATCTGTGCCTGTGTGTGTGTGTGTGTGTGTGTGTGTGTGTGTGTGTGTGTGTGTGTGTGTGTGTGTGTGTGTGTGTGTGTGTGTGTGTGTGTGTGTGTGTGTGTGAGAGAGAGAGAGAGAGAGAGAGAGAGAGAGAGAGAGAGAGAGAGAGAGAATCACATCAGGGTGCCTCAGAAGTACTATATACCATGTGTTGCAGGGAGCGCAGTGTGTTGCGGCCCCTGGCTTCTGGGGGAGGAAGCATGTGTCTGGAGCTTACCGTGACGGGAGAAGAGACACCGTAAGTACCCACTTGTCTATTGCTTACCTATCTTTAGCTTACCTGTGTGTGTATACATGTGTGTGTTTACCTGCGTGTGTCTCGCCCTACCTGAGTTGTATCGCGTTTTTTCTGGGTCATATGTTTTGTTTTTTTAATTTTTGCTGTTTTGTGTTGTGTTGATTTGTGGAATGGCGTTTTTTTTTTTATATAGGTTGGAGTGTGTATTGGGATTAGTGTTTTTGGTGCTGGTGTGTGTTGCTTTTGCGTGGTTGTGGTGTGTGTGTGTGTGTGTGTGTGTGTGTGTGTGTGTGTGTTGCTGCGGTGTTTGTGTGTTTGTTTGCGCCTTTTTTTTTAAGGGCGTTTGGTGCTTTTTTTCCACCCTTTAAGACTGATATTTCGTTTTTCTTTCTTTTTTTCAGTTTTCTGTAGTGTTATTTTTGTCACATTTGTGCTCTTTTCTTCTTTCATTCGTCTATTATTTTCTTTTTTGTCCTTTTTTTGGGGGGGTGTCTTTTCCATGTTTTCTCTTTTTTTTTTTTTTTTTTTTTTCCTCTTTTTCTTGTACTACTACTACTACTACTACTACTACTACTACTACTACTACTACTACTACTACTACTATTACTACTACCCATCTTATTGTGGTTTACATTTACTGAGGTTCGTAAATAATTCTAACAAAAAATAAAGCAAGTCAAGATACATTATAATTGACGAGATAAATTTATTGTAAAAATTGTAATGCTAAATGTTCATTAGTGTTAGTTCGTGGGTGTAAGTCCTGTTGTATAATATGTTGCAGTGTTATATATGTAGGGTGTGTTGTGTTATACTGGTGCTTAGAATGGGTGTATATGTTGCAATACTCGTGGTGAACAATGGTGTGTGTGTGTGTGTGTGTGTGTGTGTGTGTGTGTGTGTGTGCTGGTATCTTTCTTTTTTTGTGTGTTTGTGTGAGTGTGTTCTGCAGGTATGTGGTTTATGCCTAAAGAAAAGACGACTGTTGTATTGATGCATTTGCGTTGCACATTACGCCTATTCCATATGTTATTGATGTGTTGCTGATGTGTGGTGTTACCGGTGTTCCAAATGTGGTGTGTTCCAGGTGTTGTAATTGTTCAGGTGTGTTACAGGTGTGATGTTTCAGGTACTCGTTTGAGATCATCGAAGAGAGCGCCCGCTACCTGCTGGCCAAGACCCGCCACAGGCCCAAGATCGGCGTCATCTGCGGATCAGGCCTTGGTAAGCATCCTCGTCCTCGCCGCCGTCCTCCTCCTCCTCCTCCTCCTCCTCCTCTCCCACTCTCCCCGCTTATTCATATTCTTACTTTCGTATTATGTAACTGTTCTTGTTATTTTGGTGGTGTGCTACTGTTTTTTTTCTTTCTTATCTTTCCTTATTTTACTCTTGTTGGTTGCTATTTTGTATTTTTTTTCCTTACTCAAGTTAGCTGTGATTTTCTGTTATTTTGTGATCTTTTGTTGCGATTGTTATTTTTGTTTCATTTCGATAGCTCTCAGTCAAGTATTCAGTCAATCAATCAGTCAGTCCATCCAATCCCTCATTCAACCAGTCACCCAAACCTTAAAACTTACCACAACCATCACCACCACCACCATTACTTCTTCAGGAGGGTTGGCGGAGCAGCTGGAGGAGAGCGATGAGTTCCCCTACGAGACGATCCCCAACTTCCCTGTGTCGACGGTGGTGGGGCACGCCGGACGGATGGTGATCGGCCTGCTGAGCGGCGTCCCCGTCCTCTGCATGCAAGGTCGCTTCCACTCCTATGAAGGGTACCCGCTCTGGAAGGTGAGCCGCGGTGTTGGTAATAGTGTTTGTTGCTCGTGTGACTTTTTGGCTTCGTTTTCATTGTTTGGTTTCGTCTTCTGGTTTAGCTTGGTTTTCTTCTTTTATTTCTTTGGTCTCGTTTTCTTCTTTGGCTTCGTTTTTTTTACTTCGTTTTCTTCTTCGGTTTCGTATTCTTCTTTGGTTTCGTTTTCTTCTTTGGCTTGTATTTTTTCTTTTTTTTTATTAATCTTTGTTTTTCTTATTTTCTTCAGTGGATACGATCAGTTTGCTTTTTTTTTTTTTTTTTTTTTCCTCTCCTTTGTTTATTGTTCAAATGCTTTCCATCTTCGTTTGTTTACTTTTATTAATCTTAACGTTTTCCTTATTTTCTTTTGTGGATGCGATTAGTTGAGGCGCTGTCGTCTTGTCTTTTCTTTCCATCTTGGTCGTTGCTGTCTAACTTTTTGTCCATGTAGTATATTTCTGTTTCCGTTTTGTTCTATTTTCTCTCACGTTCCTCTATCTTTATCAGACGGTCTATCTTCTATTTCTTCGTTTTCCTCATCTCTGTATGGCGTTGGTCTCTTTTTCCTGTTGTTTCTGTTCTCTTACTTCTTTCCCTGTTCAGCAAATTGCACCCTCACACCCTCATCACTTCTTTCTGGCCCCCTGCAGTGTGCCATGCCCGTGCGCGTCATGAAGGTGATGGGCGTGGAGCAGCTCCTGGTGACCAACGCGGCGGGCGGCCTCAACGCGGACTACAACGTCGGGGACATCATGATCATCAAGGACCACATCAACATGCAGGTGAGGACGACGACACAGTCTACGATGACGGTGACCTCTGCTTTCTGATCGAGGTTTATAAATGGATGAAGGGCTTTAATAAGGGGGATATTAATAAGGTTCTGTTGGTAAGAGAACCGGGTAGGACACGTAGTAATGGGTTTAAACTGGATAAATTCAGATTCAACAGGGACATAGGCAAAAATTGGTTTACTAACAGAGTGGTAGATGAGTGGAACAGGCTGAGCAGTCATGTGGTGAGTGCCAATACAATTGTCGCATTAAAAAATGGATTAGATAAATTCGTGGACAGTGATATTAGGTGGGGTTAGATTCACGAAAGCTTAGGTTCAAAAGAGCTGCCTTGTACAGGTCTACCGGCCTCTTGCAGACTCCTACGTTCTTATGTTCTTATGTACTACTACTACTACTACTACTACTACCACCTCTACTACTACTTCTACCACCACCACCACCACCACTACTACTGTCACTACTACACTGACAAGACAGATGGACCAAAACACGCTGACTCACCTGAAATAAGAGAAACTCACCTGTATTAAGTACTTACACGTAGGCAATAGGCTTAAGGTAATAAATTTTATGGTTTAAACACACTAACCTTCCTTGTTCTCTGGTCAAGACTTAGTAGGCTGGCATTCTTTTTTTTTTTCCTCTTCATCCTCTTCTTCTTCTTTCTCTTCTTCCTTTTCTTCTTCGTCCTATTATTATTATTATTATTATTATTATTATTATTATTATTATTATTATTATTATTATTATTATTATTATTATTATTATTATTATTATTATTATTATCATCATCATCATCATCATCATTGCTCGGTGTCTTTAGAAGTATTGGAATTCATAATATTTTTCCTCTTCCTCCTCTCCCGCCTGCCCCCTCGATCCCTCCCTCCCTCCCTCCAACACTCCTTTCTCCTCTTCATCATTTTCATTACCATTATCTTCGTCTTCCACTACTACTACTACTACTACTACTACTACTACTACTACTTTATAACCATTAAAAACCCTCCTTGCTCTGTAGTAACAACAAACAACAACAACAACAGTAATAAAGACAGTAGACAACAGCATCACCATTCACGCAAAAGAAGCGAACAATGTAGCCAACTAAAAAAAAAAAAAACTACGTGACAGCAAGCAAAGTGTAGAGATGCTGAATGTGTGTGCTGACAGAGTACGGATGATGCTGAGAGGAAGTGTTGGGCGTTGAGAAAGAGTGCTGGCGGAGCTAGTTGTCTTGTTAACGTTGTAGTCGGGCTGGCTAACATGGCTGATGGCAGGTGTAAGCTTGGAGTGGCTGGTATGGAACTGACTGCATGGCTGGTATGGCTTATGTAAACTAGACGGGAGTGGAAGAGTAGGATAGACCATGTGGATAACTGGTTCGTATGGGTGGGATGGACTAGGTAGCTGATATGGGTGGACGAGACTGGGTATGGTTGACTGACTGACTGGGTGTTTGGCTGAATAAAACCGGGCACTTCTTAGGTTGTCTGACTGGATGATGTGGTTATTTCGGGCTGAACGTGATTCAAATTGACTGGTATGGCTATGGTAAATTGAGCGTAGTTGAGCCGGGCTTGATTTTATGTCTGTTTTGGGCTGATCGTGAATAGTATGGCTATAGTAGAGTTGACATGGTTAAACTGGACTGGGTATATGGCTGACTGGTTTGCGTGGAGTGGATCGGGCATTCCTGGTGTGTCTGACTGTTTAATTAATGTGTTTTTAGAGGGGGGAGGTGGTGTTCCGAACGTGACTGGCTGATTGGTAAAGATAGCATGGTTGACCTAAACTGGGTATCTGTCTGGTTTGGAGCTTAGTGGAATGAATGAACTGTGAGAGGTGGGGCAGTGCTTGGCTGATTGCGTAACTGGCTTGACTGAGATCTATTGTGAACCGATATCCTTGGTGCGTCTGTCTGGCTGTCTGGCAGGGGCGGGGAGGTGAAGGTGGTTTGGCGGGTGGTGGGTGTCGGCGTCCATTGTGGTATTATCCTCAGTCCCACGGCGAACGCACACAAATATACGTCACGAGGCGCTGCGAGTCACGGCTTCAAGTAAAGAGCTTATATAGAAAAACAATTGCAACCCTGGACTAATGGCTACTTGAGCTTCTGTACGTAACTGAGTATTAGTAACGTGAGACAAAAGAATGGAATAATTATGAATCTACGTTTTCCTCTTTGACCTCATTTAAGCTTGTGTAAGTGTGATCGCTGGTGCAAGGAGAGAAAATTAGGTTGTTAAGAAGTTAGGTTAGGCTAAGTTAGGTTACGTTAGGCTGTTAGGTTAGGTCAAGTTAGGCTAGGTTAGGTTACGTTATGCTTGGTTAGATCAAGTTAGGTTAGGTTAAGTTTCCTGACCCCAATATCCGAGTGACCCTTCGCTGTAAAAATGGATAGGACTCTGTTAATAAAGGTAGAAGTAGATGATAAATAGAAAAGCAAACAAACTCGTGGATGAAAAATAAGGAGATAAAATTTTTGACTATTAAAAATGAACTCAGAGGATGAAGCTCGAATTATGGGCAATATATCAGTCATTTTAGAGTTATTGATCTTGGCTGAGTCGTCAGAGTAACGGCTCCGTGTTCAGGAGGACGCGAGTTCAATTCCCGCCCGGTGCCACCAAGCTGGGATTTTTCAGCCGCCGCCGAGTGGCTTAAAACTACCCACATGCTGTCCAGAAGACCACCTATCAACCCGGACTCTAGATTCTAGGATCAAAGATGAGCTCTGGGAGGGCAGCATGAGCCAATGCAAGATGGCGCCACTATAAACACTCGCCTGCGCCAGAACGGGCTGGGCCGACCATCATGACCCACCGGAAAGAAGCCTTGGACCGACCATCAGGATCCACCGGGAAGAAGCCTACCGGCGCAATAGGCCGCAATGTAAAAAAAAAAAAAAAAAAAAAATAACGAGCAGCTAAGAGAGAGAGAGAGAGAGATAGTATTGTTTCTATTTTTTTTATATTATACTTACGGAAGAATGAATAATTATAAGCCTACACATTCCTCCCCGCCTTACCTAAGTTATTCAATCTTTTCTTCGTTTCTTTGTTTGTTCATTCCTTTCTTCATTCCTTCCTCTTTCCTCATTTGCTCCCTCTTTTCCTCTCCTCTCCTCCTCCTCCTCCTCCTTCTTTCAGTGGGTCATTTATGATGGAACAGGCTACATTCTCATGACGCGTGTGCCTGGTGCAAGACTTAGGCTAATATGTGCATGGCGGTGCCGCGTACATGCTGTTGGTATTAGTACAGTCAAGCGAACACACACACACACACACACACACACACACACTGAGACTCCCTCGGTGCATAACGCTTTAATAAATTATGTGGAGAGAGAGAGAGAGAGAGAGAGAGAGAGAGAGAGGGGGGGGGGTAACCCGGAACATGATCTATAAGCAAAACAAGGATAAAAATGAGGAGAGGAAAACAAAACACTAACAAACAATAAATATATTTAGAAACTAATCCAAAAAACGAAATAAAACTCTGATAATCAAATGAAATAACAAGAAAAAAATAACCCAACAATCAAGTGCTAAATCAATGTGAGGTAGGTGAGCACCGAGGCCACGCGCAGCTTCACCACATACCTTCAACCTCACCCTTACCACTTCCTCCTCCTCTTCTTCAGGGCTTCGCGGGAGACTCACCACTGCGCGGGAAGAACGACGAGCGCTTCGGACCTCGCTTCCCTGCCATGAACAACGCCTATGACCGAGCCCTGAGGCGGCGCGCGGGGCAGATCGCGGTGGAGATGGGTCTTGAGGGCGTGGTGCGCGAGGGGGTGTACGTGATGCTCGGGGGCCCCACCTACGAGACTGTGGCCGAGCTGAACCTGCTGAGGATCCTTGGTGTGGACGCCGTGGGAATGAGCACCGTGCCTGAGGTAAGATTTGAGGGTTTGATGGGTATGGGGTGTAAGAAAGTGAGGGTTTCATATTGTTTCCTTTTTTTATGCCCTTGAACTGACTCCTTTGCTGTAAAAAAAACTAACTTAACCTAACTTAGTCTAATAACCTCAACTATTATTAGGGGATGGGTTAAGGAAGGAAGGGGTTGATGGGATAGGTTAAGGAAGGAAGGGGGAATGGAATATTATAGTGTGTTTGGCTCGTTCTTTTTCACTTTCTTTTTCTTTCTCTTTCTTTTGTTCGTTCTTCCTTCTTTTCTTCATATTTCATTTTCTTCTAGTTTGATGGGTATGGAATAAGAAAGTGAGGGTTTTATATTGTTTTTTTTTTATGCCCTTGAACTGACTCCTTTGCTGTAATAAAAATAAAAATAAAAACTTAACCTAACTTAGTCTAATAACCTCAATTATTATTAAGGGATGGGTTAAGGAAGGAAGGGGTTGATGGGATAGGTTAAGGAAGGAAGGGGTTGATGGGATAGGTTAAGGAAGGAAGGGGAATGGAATATTATAGTGTGTTTGGCTCGTTCTTTTTCATTTTCTTTTTCTTTCTCTTTCTTTTGTTCGATCTTCCTTCTTTTCTTAATATTTCATTTTCTTCTAGTTTGATGGGTATGGGATAAGAAAGTGAGGGTTTAAGGGATGGGTTAAGGAAGGAAGGGGTTAATGGGATAGGTTAAGGAAGGAAGGGGGAATGGAATATTATATGTGTGTTTGGCTCGTTCTTTTTCACTTTCTTTTTCTTTTTTCTTTTGTTCGTTATTCCTATGGGGTCGGTAAGGAAGTGAGGGTTTAAGAGATGGGTTAAAGAAGGAAGGGGTTGATGGGATAGGTTAAGGAAGGAAGGGGGAATGGAATATTATATGTGTGTTTGGCTCGTTCTTTTTCACTTTCTTTTTCTTTTTTTCTTTTGTTCGTTATTCCTATGGGGTAGGTAAGGAAGTGAGGGTTTTAGAGATGGGTTAAGGAAGGAAGGGGTTGATGGGATAGGTTAAGGAAGGAAAGGGGAATGGTATATTTTAGTGTGTTTGGCTCGTTCTCTTTCACTTTCTTTTCCTTTTTTTCTTTTGTTCCTATGGGGTAGGTAAGGAAGTGAGGGTTTAAGGGATGGGTTAAGGAAGGAAGGGGTTGATGGGATAGGTTAAGGAAGGAAGGGGGAATGGAATATTATATGTGTGTTTGGCTCGTTCTTTTCCACTTTCTTTTTCTTTCTCTTTTGTTCATTCTTCCTTCTTTTCTTTATATTTCATTTTCTTCTACTCTTTCTCATTCCTTTTTCTTTATTTCCACCTTTCCTCCCTTGTTCTGTGTTTTCTTTTTACTATCTTATTTCCTTTCTTTCCTTCCATCACTTTTTCTCCTTAATGTATATTTTTTAAGGTGCATGAATTGGGAATGGATAGATAGTGCAAGTTTTAATTAAAGTGATATGTGTTTAGGGAAAGGAAGAGTAAAGAATATGAGGTGGAGGAAGGACCGTAGAGCAAAGAATAAATGGAATAGAGTTGAAGGTAGATGAGGAAAGGTGTGATGGATGATTGGACTAATCATGAAACAAGGTGGCAGGGACCGTAGAGTTAACACAGTTGCTAGGTAAGGATTTCAAGTAGAGAGAGGTTTCTACGTTAAGGCATTGAAGGAAAGTAAAGGGAGAAGTAAAAAGCTAGAGGTTTGATGGTATAGAAGCGTGTAAATGCAAGTTAAATTCATATAGCCTATCTGTAAAGTTGTCCAATAAGCTACACTTTCTTTTTATTTAAACTTACATCGGCTAGAGAATAAGAAAAAACGGAAAAAAGGGAAACAAAAACAAACAATAAACACATAAACACTTGTAAAAGAAATAAAAATACGATAAACAAATAAAATAAGGAAAATGTAAAAAATAACCCACCATTTATCTGCTCAACGTGCGGACATGTCTAGTAAACTATGCTCCCCTACCTCCGATATTCTCTGTCCTAGATCTTCCAGCTGACAAGAGGTGGTAAATTCAGGAAAACTAATTATCACGTAGCTTCTCAAACAGACTTTGTAGTACTTGCAAATTCTTTGTCAAGAGTTTTCTCTTTTCTGGCTTCATCCTTGCGCTTAATGTGTCTCGTATTCATCCTTACTCATGTTTCCATATTTGAAAGATTCACATAAGTCACACCAATCTTTCCTGGGGATGAAAACAGAAAAGTTTTCTCATGGAATTTATTAGAGAAGTAAATTATCTCAGCAGCTCTTATTTCCTTTTTCTCAGCATTCATTTTGTACTCCCTATGAAGGTTTGCAATAGTGGTCCCAGGGTACAGGAATTTTTTCTCCCTGTATGTTGGTGTATTCCTGCAGTAGCGTGAGACCACAGTGGGCAGGTCATTCAACCATTCTTAAAGAAATTCATTCTCTTCATCAGTAACTTTTGCATAATTTCCACAGTTAGGACCACGTTTGCCTGGTGTCTTGTCTTCTGACAGACCATCACTGGACGAATATGCTGTCTGTCTCTCCTTATTATCTTTAATCCATGACATGATAGTTCTTTCAGGTACACTGAAGGTTGAGGCGAAAAGTGGCTTACAGACTTGATGAGCTGATCCATCAGAAAGCTGTAGATAGCATGCATAGTAAGATTGAAGCCTTGACCCTTGTGCCGTTTTCCTCTGTTTTATATTTTTCTTTGAGACTAGTGTTCGAATGTATAGTTTACGTGCATCCCAGGAATTAATTGACCAAAATTTGTGGAAAATGTGATTTCGCTGCTCCTCAGTGATGAATTGACAGTTGTGGGTTTGGGCTTTTTGACAAAATCTAGATTGGCATGGAGGACGTCTGTGCCGTTTAACTCTGCCCGATTGAAAAAAAAAACATGTAGTATGTTAATGGAATGCATAAGCTTATGCAGCAATCTTGATGAAATGAAAGTGATTTAAATTTTTGTTAAATACGTAAGCACATAGATGAACACCAGGCAAAGACATTTCATACGTATTATCTTTTTTTTATAAAGACTGGGTATCCAAAATCATAATTGAGATATTCAGTGAACAAAATGTTTTGACACATGTGGCATTATGATAAATAATGTGAAATATTTCAGAGTTATCAATAAAAATACTTACATTATCACCAATGCCATCATTATCTTGCTCTAAATCCATCCAGATCCATGCATCACCTTCAGCTACTTCGGTTTCAGAGCTTGATGCATCATCATCTGGGTGATAGTGAGGATCCCGATCTGAATCATCATCAGCATCCAATCCAGTGATTGTGCCTGACACCCCGGATGTTTCAGGTTCAGCTTCCATCTCCGCACTGTTGCCTAGGGCTTCTGAGTCAATATTATGGAGCTCTGAATTGCTCATATGTATTCCTCTGAGTATAGGCTTACTATACTTATAACTCATAATCTCACCTGCAAAAAGACAACAGCCCTAAGTCATGATACAGTTTTGACAGTGTAATAATTATACACTGTTCACAGCGTAAAAATGTAATCTTGCAGCGATCAGTAGGTACCAATCAAGTTACTGAGAAAGCAAGTATGATTACCAAATTGCTCTATCCCCACGCATTTCTTTGATATTGCATGGTATCATGTTTTGCTTCCCTTGGGTCAACCCACCAGTCTAGACTCCGCCCACATAAGCACGTGGATCGACTAACAACAAACACACACACGCACGCACACGCCAAGTTCCTATGGCAGATGTTTCTGTCAAACAGAAACGATTTCACCATTTCCTAGAGTGTTTATGAAATTATTTGGTGAGTGATTAACGATTCACACAAATCAAACAAATACAATACATGAATATTATTGCCTAAATCACACAATCTGACATAGGCAATAAAGTTACTTGCCTAAATCACAAATCTGATTTAGGCAATACTGATAATAATGCCTAAGTCAGCTTCTGATTTAAGCACAATACTTTAGGGTAGTGTTAACCTAATCAGACACTTTATATGACATTGGCAATTGTACCACTTGGACACCACGCGATGAAGAATTGATTTAGGCAAAAATCCAGAAATCAGTAAAAAATTACTTAGGCAATTTCTTTATGAGGGTGACGATATAGCACGTGATGTAGCTGTGAGAATAAACATAATAAGATAGAAAGATGTACTATATGATGTGATATAACCGTGAGAATAAACATAGTAGGATAGATAGATTATAGGATATATGTGATGTACCAGTGAGAAGAAATATAGTTAGAGAGGTAGATACACAGGTAGATAGATAGGTATAATAATATTTAGTTTGTTAGCTGGGTAATTAGGTAAGTACATCGATCAATAAAACAATGAATAGATGTAGATAAAAATAAACTACGGGGGAAAAAGAAGGGCAATATGGTAAAGCGGGTGATGTAACGTAGTATGTGTTTGGATAGAGAAATGAGAATGTGTAAGAATACGGTTACATATGGTTAAAAGAAAAGATTAAGCTAAGTAGGATTGGTTGAATGAATAACCTGGGTATGCATGGTAGTAAGAGACTGGTGATAAGAGAAACAAGTATGTGTAGGAATACGCCCATAAATCATTAAAGAGACAATAATATAAGGCCAAGGAGGGTTAAATAACTTAGATTGGATATTAAGAGAATCTGTGGTGGTAGAGAAATGAGAATATGCAGGGATGCGCTTTTAAATCATTCAAGAGGCAATATCATAAGACTAAATAGGGTTCCGTGAATAATTAACTTGGGTTGGGTAGTAAATGAGAGGCTGTCTGTGGTGGTCAAGGTAATAAGTCTCCTTGTGGTGGTGTTGCAGGTGGTGGTGGCGAGGCACTGCGGCATGAGGGTGTTCGCCTTCTCCCTCATCACCAACAAGTGCATCACCGAATACGACACTGAAGCAGAGGCCAACCACGAAGAGGTGAGACACACATGCGCATTCCTTCTTCTTCCCCTTCTTCTGTAGACCTCTGACGCTTTGAACCGCTTCATAGGTCATTACTCATTGTAGCCTTTTGTTACTCTTCTCTTTTCGTTTCCAGTTTTCAACCAAGATCGAATGTTTTCATGTGGCTCGACGCGCATGCTTGTTCTTTTTCTTCTGTAAATCTTTGACGCTTTGTATTGCTTCTTATAGATCATTACTCCTTCAGCTTGCCTCCTTTGTAGTCTTTAGTTAAAACAGCCATGATATTTTATTGATTCCACTGTTTACTAATGGCTGTGTAGTACTTGAATCTTATAGCTACATTCAAGTGTATGAAAGCTGGTTGCAAGTCCTTAAGAATCAAACATCATCACCATCCCATGACCTTCAATATAAGTCCTTACACAATGCTCTACCCCAGGTAATCGAGGTCGCCAACAAGAGGAAGACGGACCTGCAGGAGTTGGCTCGTCGAGTGATTATAGGAATGTCTGGGAGTGACGAGGAGGCCAATGAGAAGACATCCACCAAAGACACCACAGACGCTGCCCAATGAAGCCACCTCTCAGTGAATAGTCTTTCCCACGTTGCCTTTCCCCGCACTCTGCCGATGACCTGATGGCTGGATGAACGGACGAACCTCTGTGTGCCTCATGGTAAAGTTGCTGAAGTAGGGAGTTGGGTAATTATTGGGATTAGGTCCACCCCTGAGTTTCCAATGTTATCTGATCTTGCCTGGTATAGTAACATTCCCCTGAAATAAAGTAACCATACCTTACCCCCAAAACAGTCCAACTTCGTCAAATTGAATAACCTGACCCCATAAAGTATAGTAACAATGATCCCATGAACTAAAGTGACCTAGCCTTACCCCCAAAAATAGTTCAACCCTGTCAAATTAAATAACCTTACCCCATAAAGTTAAAGAAACTTAACCTTATGATATGGTGACCTTACTTCACCCACAAATGTAGTAACATGACCCCACAAAATAGTGACCCTACCTCACCTCCCTAAAACAGTTCAGCTTCATCAAATTAAGTAACCTGACCCCATTACGTAAAGAAGCATATCTCCACCTAGTGAAATGACCCCAAGAAATAAATTAACCTGACCCCTATTAGATAAAGTGACCTTACATCACTCCCCAAAGTAATACATCCTCATCAACTCAACCCATGAAGTGAAGCAACCTAACTCCAAGTAATGTGAATTGACCCCACCAAAGTAACCAACCCAATCGAGTTAAGTTTCCTGACCCCACTTACAGACAGCACAGCAAACATAAAAACATGACCCAACCAAATAAAGTCTTCCAACAATCTAGTAAAGTAAAATAACAGCAAAAGATTACATTACCCAATCCCACCAAACAGTTAAGGTATAATTTTCTTGAATTCAGCGGCTCACCTGATCACAATAGTAGCTGTTAGTTGCGTGTACGTATGTAGGTAGTGTCTCTGTTACGACCTCTGTATACGTTGTCCCTGTGTTGTAGTGCCTTAAATGTTTATCAAATTTGCAAATAGACAACATAGTACTTGGTGTTGTATTGGCTAAGTAGTTTCCTAAGTGAATTTTGTAAAACTGACAGAATAATTTATATGTATCCTAATTAGACCTATTTTTCAGTAGTAATAGTTTATATTTGTAATTTTATCACTAGTTTGGTAACATGTAGTGGTAATGATGCATAGCAACAGTAAAAGTAGCAACATTAGAATAATCACAGCCTGGAATCCACCAAACATCACTGCATTCTCAGGCTCTGTGCTTCCAAAGAGTGGTTTCTCCTGGTGTGTCTACTGTTACCCAGTATTGAGTGTGCCATGAAATTCCATTCATGTCAGGTAAAGTAAACCGGTATCAGTGCCCTAAAGGGATATCTGTTAGTAGAATTAGGTGGCATTGGGCTCTGAAAAAATAATAGTGATCTGTAGGCATTTTCTTGTCACTGTTTCCAATCTAGTTCATTTTTGGACAACTTGCCTTAATTTTAGAATATGATCATATTAACCTGAAACCTTTGGAAACCTTGAAAATGGAAAAAGTCACTAATTCCAAAACTGCTTTTTACCACATGTAACATGATCAATAGTTTATTCTACTACTTATTGGTCATGTTACTTTTTAAAATGTGCCTTTAACTTACATTATATGCAAGATAATACAATAAGCAACAATTAGTTTTTTTATAGAATTCAGTCTCTGATGTATCAGTGTCTGATATTTTATTTTAATTTAATCTTTGAGGTGCTATATCTGATGGGACCAGTTTCTGAAAGATCCTAACTACTAGCTTAAGATTGTTTTATCAGAAGAAACAAGTGATAAGTGCATGACTTGTTAAGTAATTTTAGGGATTATTAATTAAATGTGCCAAGGTGCTTGTTGGACTGCAGTATTTGCTCTGCAGTGATGTGCTGGACAACTGGGTGAAGTGTCAGCAGTGTTGATATTTTAGTACAATAGATGAAAATGCCATTGTTAAAACTATTTCACAGTATTATTATGGAGTGCTAGATTGTGTGCTGTGTGTTTAAAATGTTGTGTGTTTGGTGTGCCAGTGATTTACCATCATGTGTGTTCATGGTGATCAGTGCATGTGTGTAGTGGTGTGAATGTGGAAAAAGTTTTATATGTTCATTGTCTTGGACAAACGGCACCTAATATACTACGAGTTAATGTTGAATTTGTAAAGATGGTGTGATTGTAAATGTTGAAGAGAACCGAGTGTTCCTGTTGTAAGTTGACATTGATTGATGAGTGGTGAATGTATGATGTGTTGAAAGACTGCATTATTATTCATTTAATAAGACATTAACTTAAAAATACAAGCAAGGTGAATGTTGAATGACCAATATTCAATGAAGTCTGCACAATAATAGTCTGTAAGACGTACATTCGTACAATCTTTTGGTCACCTCGACAGTCTGCCGTTATACATGTATTCATTTCCGTTTGTCAGACATCACATAAATTAGATGACCAAATAACCTTCATTGTTCCAAGCTTATCTCATTAATCTATAGTGGTATACATACCATAAGGCCTTCAAAAATCATAAGCTTATATGATTCAGCTCAGAATGTCCTAACTATTGCTACTTTATGATTTTGAAATATATGAATGATACTGAAAAAAATGTTATCAGCATCCTCCTCCTCTTTTTAATCAGTATGAAAGGTTCCTTGAATTTCAACAGAAAAAAAAAAAAAAGTGAATGAAAAAAAGGACAATACTGCCACAAAGGATCTCTGTATCTCATTTTCAGCCTCTACTACTCTGTCTTTTATTTCTCTCTCTTACAACCATCCATGTATATTATATTGAAGAGCTGTGGTGACATCACACAGCCCTGCTCAGCTCCTTTTCTCGTGCATCTTGGTAAAAAGACAATCCCTTCAAACTAAGCCCTTGCCACACACTCTGCTATATGCTATTTATCACAAAAAAAAAGTGAAGGATATAAAGGTAAACATTTTCCATCATTATATTTTTCACTAGCTTGCAGTTCCAAAATGGATTGCCAAAATTATAAGTACAGTATATATAATATACATAAACAAGTGAAAATTATTAAAATCCATTTGCCATAGAAAAGTGCAGTAAAGATTGATTAGGCTCATCACAGATGTATTTCACTTTACAAATATCTTAATCAATGTGGTTTGCATAGTTGCAGAAGATTTAATCTAACTCTTGACAACAAACACTGAGCTTCAGGCCATCACTCTAGAATGTCTGGGCTGGAAACAGTAACCAAGGGGCATACATTTATTAGTTCACAGACACTTAGTTATTACCTAATTCTCTCTCTCTCTCTCTCTCTCTCTCTCTCTCTCTCTCTCTCTCTCTCTCTCTCTCTCTCTCTCTCTCTCTCTCTCTCTCTCTCTCTCTCTCTCTCTCTCTCTCTCTCTCTCTCTCTCTCTCTCTCTCTCTCTCTCTCTCTCTCTCTCTCTCAACTTTTTTTTATACCTATTCATATAAATTTTAGAGTGTGGTAAGTACAAAGTAAATTCTCACACACACGCACAAAAAAAAAAAAAGTTTTATAAATTCGTAAACGGGAAGTTAACAAAGAAATGAAAGAGTGGAAAGGCTAAAGGAAAAAAATGTAAGGTATGAAAAGGACAAAGAAATCGCAGAAATATTAAATAAAATGTTCATAAAGTGTTTATGGAAGAAACCAACTTTGACTGGGGTCTCGAAAATTGGAATGAGAGGAAACTGAATCATGAAAAGGTTGATAAAGGAGAACTGATACAGTTGATGAAAACCTTAGATGGAAGGAAAGCTATGGGACCGGATGGAATATCAGGACAAGTGCTAAAAGAGTACAGAAATTAATTATTGGAGCCACTTTATGACATAATAACATGCTCTTTAAATACAAGAAAGGTGCCCTCAGAATGGAAAAGAGCGAACATTGTACCAATTTATAAAAGTGGAGATAAAACTGAACCACTAAATTATAGACCAGTCTCTTTGCCAAGTGTAATGTGCAAGATTTGTGAAAGTATAATAAAAATAACAATGGGTCGAAGATTTAGAAAAGGAAAACATGATAAATGAAGGACAGTTTGGATTTAGAGAAGGGAAATCATGTGTCACTAACTTATTGTTTCTACTCAAGAGCAATAGACGTGGTGCAAGAGAGAGAAGGGTGGGCTGATTGTGTATATCTCGATTTGAAAAAGGCTTTTGACAAGGTTTTGCACAAAAGGTTAATCTGGAAACTACAGCAATGGGGAGGAATGTGCGGAAAGGTTATCGAGTGGATGAAGGATTATTTAATGGGAAGAGAAATGAGGACAGTGATTAGAGAGGAGAAATCAAATTGGAGGAGAGTAGAGAGTGGAGTTCCCCAAGGCTCACTTCTGGCACCAATAATGTTCATAATATATATAAACGATATGCCAAATGGTATAAAAAGTTATATGAGCCTTTTTGCAGATAATGCAAAGTTAATAAGAAAAGTGAGGATGGAGGAAGATTGTGAGGAACTGCAAAAAGACCTGGACAAAGTAAATAGATGGAGCCAGTTATGGGAGATGGAATTTAATGCAAACAAGTGCCATGTTATGGAAATGGGGAAAAGTTAAAAAAGACCAAGGAAAACATACAGGATGAGAGAAAAAAACTTAAAGGTGGTACATGAAGAAAAAGATTTAGGAGTAACAATGCAAGACACACTATCCCTAGAAAAGCACATAAACAAGCTGTTTGGAGAAACCTACAGGATGATGCAAAATATAAGGGTATCATTCCATTTTAGACAAAGAAATTATGAAGAAAATAATAACATCAATGATAAGACCAAAGCTTGAATATGTTGCAGTTGTGTGGTTGCCTCACAAAAAGAAGGATATCAGAAAATTGGAAAGGATACAGAGAATTGCAACAAAAATGGTCCCAGAACTCTCCAATATGACGTATGAAGACAGATTGAAGGAGATTGACTTTACGACGCTGGAACAAAGAAGGGAGAGAGGAGATCCGATCATGCTGTATAAGTTGGTAAATAAGTTTGATGAGGTGGATAGAGATGATCTCTTCTTAACTGTGAGAATGCAGGGGCTGAGAGGATATAGGAAGAAACTTAATAAAGGAACCTGTTTGAGTGACTTAAAAAAAGGATAGTTTTCCACATAGAAGTGTGAACACATGGAATAGCTAGCGGGAAGAGGTGGTGGAGGTGAACAGTGTCCAACAAATGAAGGAAAGGCTGGATAACTGTAGATATGGAGACAGGAGTATTAGAGCTTAGCTCGGGCCCGGTAGACTACTAATAGGTAAATACACACACACACATACACTCACAGATGTCAATAAAAAAATCCAAAAAAAGAAACTTGCAAAACGGATCAGAAATTAACATCATTACCAATTATAAAAACAGGATAACAAAAGCTGCACACACACTCCAGGGGGAAAACGTGAAAGACTAATGAGAAAAGTGCCACTCACAACCTTATTATTAGACAGAGTTATAGAAAGAAAGACACATCCACTGAACAAGAGAGAAAAAGGGGTGAAGGAGCGGTGGGGTGTATGAGGCAGTTTAGTACATCATGATTCTGAAAGGAAGTTAAAAGGTTCTCTCTTCCTTCGATGTGAAGTAGCTACTTGAGCCCTTCTTTGGTGAGAGAAAATCCGTGGGTTGCTGTTGCTGAAGAGAGGAAGGGAGATGTCTAGATTTGGAGTTAGATTTGCTTTGAAGGTTAAAGACAGAGAGAGAAAGGAGGGAAGAAACGAAAGTAGGAAGAGAGGAATACAGTATGAGAGTATTGATATTCTGAGGTGTACAATTTCCTTGGTAGTAGAAGGCAAAGGAAAGAGAGGCTGGATGAAACAAAAGAAAGAAGAGAGGAATGAACATACGAAAGATGTATTAAAATTATGGAGGATATTATAGTCAATGGGCGGTGTAACTTTCTTGGAAGGAAGAAGTGAGAGGAAATAGAGCAGATGAAAGAAAGAAAACAGAGGGTAGATGGAAGAAAGGAAAAAAAGAGAAAAGAATATAATAATGAACAAAATTATGGAAAGTGTTGAGGTCATAGGCTGTGAAACATTCTTGGTGAGTTGAAGCTAAAGGAAAAAAGAGAATAGAAAAGACAAAGGAAAGAAGAGAGAAATGAATAAAGGAATGAATGAACAGGAATATGAGTGTGTTGAGGTCCTGGGGGGTGTATCTTGCTCCTTTTCCACCTCCTCACTCATCAAAGGGGGATGCGTAGGCCTCCATGGGGGGACACGTGCAGACGAGGTTGCGGTCACCATAGATGTCGTCAATCCTCCCTACGGTTGGCCACCACTTGGACTCAGGGCGGATGAAGGGCTGGAGGAAGGTGTCAGTTAGGGTGTGAGGTCACAGCAGATGTGAGATTGTGTGGGTGTATTGCATACTTGGGGTGGATGTGGTGTGATATGTCTATTCACATGATGGGTGTAATGTAGCAGAGAGGCTGGATGTTGAGTGGGACATTTAGTTTTGGATAGGTTATAATATTAAGGTGCAAAAGTTGAGTATTTACCACTGAAAAATATATGTGTGTTTTATCAATTCAGATTAACATTACAAGACATTACAAGAGCATCCTGTCATATAAAAAAGAGGTTGTGTGCACTGAGCTACTAACACAATTATATCTAGTCTTTTGGGCAGTAAAAGAACAGACACTATTATCTTTTACCAGTTATGAGTGCCGTCCAAGCCAATAAGGGAAGATATGAACATTAAATGAAAGGAAGGGGAAGAAGTTTAGCAGTGTGTTTAAGCAGTACTCACAGCAGGGAAGGCGGCCTGCTCCCTGGAGTAAGGGCGGTCCCAGGTGGAGGCAGTGACAGTGATGATGGGGTGGGGGGCCATGTTGAGGGGGTTGCACTTGGGGTCACTGCGGCCCTCCTCAAGGTCACGGATCTCCTGGCGGATCACTGAAGGAAAGGGAAAAGGAAGTGAATGACTGGAGAAGGCAAGTGATGAAGGGAAAGGATCTGGGGAACTTGGGGTATCAAGACCATGAAATTGATGCAAAGGAGAACATACATACCCATGCAGATAAGAGCCCAAGGTAATGGTTCTCAAATTGGGGCATGCATACTCCCTGGGGAGCAAATGATAAACAGAAATCAATACAAAAAAAAGGAATGTACACCAAACAGACTTACTGAGCAAAGCGTCACAGAATCGGTCAAGTTCATCTCTGTCCTCTGACTCTGTGGGCTCCACCATGAGACTCCCAGCGACGGGCCAGGACATGGTGGGGGCATGGAAACCTGGGGGGAGGAGGGTAAACTAAAATACCTTGGAACCATTATGAGTTTAGTACAGCATCATGTCCTAAAGTAACCTAACTTTAAGCACTTTTAACATGATCACCACCACTACCATGCATGGTAATGAGCTACTAATTATCACCAACCATCACATCCTTCCACCACTCACCATAGTCCTGAAGGCGCTTGGCAATGTCTGTCGCCTCAATGCCGGCAGACTTCTTGAACTCCCGCATGTCCAGGATGAACTCGTGGGCCACCAGTCCTGTGGTGCCCCGGTACAGTACCTGGAGGGAAGGGGTCGGTGAGACATGCATTGTTACTGTGTGGGCTTGGCATGTATATTTGGTTCAATATGAAAGAGTTTCCACTTTTTTGTAGTTTTGTGAAGGGAAATGGGTTTGTTCACCTTGTACTCCTTTTCGAGCCTCTTTGCCATGTAATTAGCATTCAGGATGGCCACCTGTGTTGCTTCTCGGAGTCCCTTTGGCCCCATCATCTGTAAAAATATTTACATGACAACTGGTGTGAAAACTATCCCACTGTACTGATTGCACTTTTATATGATTATATAAGAGAACTAATGAAGGGATTAAACTTATTCTTTAGTCTTCAGTACATCCTTCCCTCACCTTGACATAGGCCCAGGAGATGGGGAGGATGGCAGCAGAGCCGTAAGGTGCAGCAGACACCACCCCAAAACTGCGTGCCCGCTTCTGCATGAGAGCCATGGGGTCGATGATGGGATGGCTTGGCAGGTACGGTTCCAGGTGACGCTTCCTGACAGGGGTGATAAGTGGGAGGTTTAGGGATGAGAGCTTTTCAGACTTCCAGAGGATCTGATGTTATAATTATTGCACTGTATAAAGAATATGTTGCCAATATTCAGGTACCTTTTGTGTGCTGAGATTAATTTATAAATACAATGTGCATGGGTCTGATCTCAACTGTTTAGTTTTATCACTGAATTCATAAACCTATCTATATATGTTATTTTGGTATTTGATATTTGATATTTTTTTAATTTTAAATTTGCTACCTACTTTACAATTTTGTCAACACATTTGCTTCATTGATAAGAGACATGAAAGTGAGATAGGAAGAGAGAAAAATTCTGAGCTTATGACTTTGTGACTGCTTTAAAGATAGATGAAGAGAAAGGAGAGAGAAGAAGAGGTGGCACACAACTCACACTCCAATGGGCCCCATGCCAGGTCCTCCTCCTCCATGGGGGATGCAGAAGGTCTTGTGCAGGTTGAGATGGGACACGTCGGAGCCAATGTCCCCAGGCCGACACAGACCCACCTGGGCGTTCATGTTTGCTCCGTCCAAGTAAACCTGTAAGCAGTGGAAAAGTGTGTCCATGTATGTGTGTGTATCTTATAATAAGGGGCAGGCAGGCTAAGGATGGCTAAGGTTGCTACGAAAGGAAAGGACACAAGGAGGAATGAATGGGACACTGTGGATGGATAGAAGAGATGGAATTGAGGCAGGGTGATGAAGGATTAGAAATGACATTGGATTGGTATTAAGAGGAAATAAAAAGATGTAATGGGGCATTAGGTTATCTCTGAAACAGTATAAAATCAGGTTGGGTGTATGATAAGAAGTGTAGGAAAACTGAGGGTATTGAAAAAAGTTAAATTCATTGTCAGGCAAGATGATTTAACAATTCCACTGTAGAGCATTCTATCATTCTATAAAAGTAGGGTAGTTCTGAGACAGGTGTGGGTCACCAGTGGTGGTGGTGAGGGTTACCTGTCCTCCTTTCTCATGCACCATCTCGCAGACGTCCTTCACATTATCCTCGAACACTCCGTTGGTGGAAGGATAGGTGATCATGAGGCAGGCCAGCTGCTTCTCATACTTCTCTATCTGATAGAATGAAAAACATCTCATATTGAACACCATCACTGAGACTTTTTTATGGTTTCTTATATGCCATGGAAGAAGAGCCTCAGGAATTTGTCACCACAAATGACTATGCTTGAATAAACCAGTCCTGAGTAAATAATGGAGTAAGGAATAGAGACGTAGATTATGGTGGGAGACAACTCAATGCCTGGAAAGGAATAACAATACATTTCTTAGGTAAAACTAATGATCAATGATAACTATATAATCGTTCCTGACTTTCATTTTGGCCAGGAGACAGCAAACCAATGATTATAGGCACATACCCCTCATTGAACTGGGCAAATAATAAAATCTGTTTAAGTTCTAAGCCTTTGGGAATTATGGCATCACATGGACACATACAGAGCCATTTAATACAGAGAAAACTATTTTTTAAAGTTCCTTACCTTGCTGACCAAGTGTCCCATGTCAATTGAGCCATCCTTGTCCACATTGACGGGCTCCACCTTCATGCCAGCCATCTGTGCTGAGGCGGGGTTGGTGCCATGGGCCGAGGTGGGGATGAGGCACACATTGCGGTGGCCATCCCCACGCGCGTCAAGGTAGGACATGATGGCCCTCAGTCCTGCGTACTCACCCTGAGCCCCACTGTAAGAGGGAGTGTAGGGTGCAATGGAGGGTGAGGAGTGACATAATTTGAACTACTTTTTGCATCATTTCTAGTCATCTGTTGTATAGATGTAATGGAGGCTGTGGAGTGGGATGATCTCTTCTTTTTTACAGCATTTATAGTCTTTTGTAGCATAAGTGCAGTAAAGGAAGAGAAGTGGCATGATTTTAACTGCTTTTTTTACAGCATCTATACTGATTTGTAGCGTAGATGTAATGGAGCATGTAGAGTAGCATAATTTTAACTACTTTTCTTTACAGCATTTATAGTCATTTGTAGCATTTTTTTCTGAGCTCAATTTCCACTGGTAATACAAGCACACCCACACACCTGTTGGGCTGGAAGGAGATCTTGTCGTAGCCAGTAATCTCACACAGGTCTTTCTCGAGCTCTTCAAAGAGAAGCCGGTAGCCAAGCGCCTGCTCCTGGGGCACGAAGGGGTGGATCTCGGTGAAGTGTGAGAAGCTGCACGGCATCATCTCGGTGGAACTGTTGAGCTTCATGGTGCAAGAGCCCTGGGAGACACACGGAACAGCTGGAGGTACTGGGAGGAGTATGTGTGGAGAAAAATACACTGTGAGGAGAATGTGGCTGGCAAGTGGAGACCGTCTAGCTAGTGTGTGGACAGTCTTTCTCTAATGTTGTGGAGAATTGTTTTTATTGGTTATCTTACTCTACGGTCATGGTGTTACGTAGGTGTTATACTTTGTGCTGCTTAGGTTCCAGTGAATTATGGAACTATTAATGCCCAGATTTCTGGGTATTACTTACTATTTTTCACTATCTATACCTTATGTCTCAGCCCAGATGCATTACAGGGCTTGTATTCTGTAGGGGTAATCAATTCCATCTTCATGCAGTTTTAGACACATAAAAACCTGAATACATTTACAACTTTACTCATTTTACCGTACGTTCTCTGCAGCACCTCACACTTACTCAAACTTGTACTTACATCCCTCTTCGAGCAGCTTTCATTACCTCATTACTTGCATCTTCTGATCCACTCTTTGTCTCCCTTCCAGCATACAGCCTCCTTTACTTCCTCTGCCTTGAACTCACTTTTAGGTTCAAACTTGTAGCTCTATCTCACCTACAATAGATTACCCCGACTAACTTGTACCAATTTTAACTTGTACCTTGTCCTCTCCACCAGGAAATCACCTTCATTACCTCAGCTCTCCACCAGGCATCCCCCTCCCAGGCACCCCAACTTACCAGGGGAATCATGGAGTGCACCAGGGAGACGTCCTTGTTCTCTAGGGTTTTCATGTAGCGCACCAGCTGGGCCTCCGAGTGGTGTGTGTTGAAGATCGGGTGTGTGAGGAACTTAGAGGTGCGGGTAAACTGGCTGTTGCTCAGGTGTTCTGGGGGCAGCGCTTGATCCCCTAGGTTCTTAGCCACCTGAGGGAATGTGGAAGGTTGGTAGTGTGTGTGTGTTTACATAGTTGTATTTACCTAGTTGTGAGATACAGGATCGAGCTATAGTCATGAGGTCTTATCTCCAAATCACAGTTTATCAAGTTTAGCTTTAAATTTATGAATAGTTTTACCTTGTCGGCTGTGACGTTCTTGCAGTTGAACACCCAAAAGAGGTCATCTAGATCCTCCTTCTCCACAGTCTCGTCCAATGCAATACTCACCTGTTCAGAGGGAAGGAGCAAAGTGAGAGTGGCTTGATTACCTTTCATTAGGGTGTGCCACCATATGTGTTTTGGATCTTTCTTTTTCAGTCACATGCAAGCAAATATGACCAATATCAACTTTCTCTGTAGCATCACATTTCATTCCCCGTTTCCCTGTACTCCATAGATTATTCTTTAGATGTTTATTTAAAATATTCTCCCTCCTGATATTTTTTTTTGGTTGTGTCATCCAAGTTTTACATAACAGTAATAAAGTCAAAAAACAATTCAATACTGCTCAGTTAAATACAAGCTTCAATTACCCAGGAGTTCCTGTAAGAATGTGAGTAAAGTTAAAACTACATTTTGTAAGCAATGAAGAGGTACTTTTAGTGATCTTGAATCCACCAATCAAAAAGATCTACTAATGTCTTACTTTCTAGTCTATTTATCTGTCACCACCTAGTACATAGTTTTTACCATTCTGGTACAAAGTGAAAGAGCATCAAGGCCTTACTGTTTCATTCCTGAAGTAGCGCAGGTTGATCATCTTCTGCTGGGCACGCATTCTGATTTCACTGATGGCCAAGGTTGCATTCACCTGTGAGAAAGGAAATTATCCCACGGAAAACTGGAAAGCTGTGTTCTGGTCATAAGTTTACAAATTCACCACCAATATTACCTCTTTTATCAGGTACAGTAGGGAAGCTGATACTTAAGACCTTTAAGATACTTTTACCATCAACCAAGTACTAATCAGTTTCTGTGTTCTTAGAAGCGTTGTGCGTGAATCTCACTGACTACACATTTTTTTTATGCCTAAAGTCAAGTTACCTAATTGAGTCATACTAGGAACAACTTGAAAAGGAATACAAACCTGCATTCTATATTAATCCATGCTATTTCTTATTTCAAGCAGTCATTCATACATTGCAGTAAATGTTAATCTTCAACTTGACAGGAGGAAAAGTAAGCCAGACCTTGATGGTGTCAAAGAATTGAGAGTTTTCCACGGTGTGTCCAGCATCCTCCAGGCCACGCTTCAGAATAATGGCAGCATTGTGGATGCGATTGGCGATGCTCTTGAGTCCTTCAGGGCCATGGTACACCCCAAACATTGCAGACATGTTAGCCAGCAGAGCCTGAGCCGTGCAGATGTTGCTTGTAGCCTTGTCTCGGCGAATGTGCTGCTCCCGAGTCTGCAGGGCCAGTCTGTAGGCCTCCTTACCATTGGCATCTCTGGAAGGTGAAACAGAGGGCTATGGTGAGACAAGCAGAGATGAGGAAGAGGAAAAGGAGGAGCAAATAAAGGGATATTGCTCTGAGGGTGAAGTGGTGTGTACATGTCATCAAGAGTCTGTCAAGTTGGCCCCATTTCCTTAAGGTATCTCTGCATTTCGATATGAGTATGTACAATTAGTCACAACATCTGACTGTGTAATTATCTTATCACCACCCATACTGTACCTGGTGACCCCAATCATACGTCCGGGCATCAATCTGACGAGAGGACTCTTGCAGGCGAAGAACCCAGCGTGAGGGCCGCCATACCCGAGGGGCACTCCAAGGCGCTGTGAGGTGCCCACAGCCACATCCACGCCCATCTCCCCCGGGGGCTTCAGAACGGTGAGTGCCAGTAGGTCAGTGGCACACACAACCGTAGTCTGGGGAGGGACATGGAGTAGAAGGTCAGTGCATGTATATTTCAGTAAATCAATGAGAGCAAGAGAGAGACACTAAGACAGACAGACAGACAGACAGACATATGTAGACAAAGCCATACAAAGGTAATTGGAAAAATGACAATCACACAAAGCAATAAAACACTTGATATACCTAGAAATACACAAAAAAAGCCCCTTCCAGTTAAGCAGAAAACAAGAACACAAAAGAAAACCCTAGACAGACAAACACATGTAGACAAAGGCATATAAAGATAGATAGAAAAAACAACAAAATCACACTAAAAAGTCAAACAAAAAATATACCTAGTAATACAAAAGAAAATAGCCCCTCCCAGAAAACCACAAAACAACATGAACACAAATAAGACCCATGACACCACACCACATGACACCGCCCTCACACCACACCACTCACCCCATTAGTCTGTGCATTCTGGATGACCTCGGTGAAGTCTGTAACAGTGCCCTCGGTGTCCGGGTACTGGAAGAGCACAGCGCATGCATCCCTGTTGGAGAAGTCGATCTCTGCAACATTCCCAACCAACACCTCCAGGCCCAAAGGAATGGCTCTTGTCTGCACCACGGCCAGGGTCTGCGGATGCACCTTATCTGAGAGGTAGACTTTGCGCCTCTTGTTCTGCCTGTGGGTGAAGGAGAGGATGAGTCAGTATGAGGTGGTGGGTAATGTAAGGGCATGGCAGTTATAATAATGGTGGTGGGTGAGGGGGATGGTAGGTCAGCTAAGGTGGAGGTACATAATGAGGTGGTTGGTGATGTAAGGGGGTGGCAGTGATATGAGGTGGTGGGTGAGGGAGAAGATAGATCAGTTAAGGTTTGTGTTAGAGGCACATGAAGAGGTGGTTCGTGATTATTGTATGGCAATGATATGAGGTGGTGGGTGAGGGAGAAAATAAGTCAGTTAAGGTTTGTGTTAGAGGCACATGAAGAGGTGGTTTGTGATTATTGCATGGTAGTGATATGAGGCAGTGGGTGAGGGAGTGGGTAGGTCAGTTAAGGTTTGTGTTAGAGGCACATAAGGAGGTGGTTCGTGATTATTGCATGGCAGTGATATGAGGTGGTGGGTGAGGCAGAGGGTAGGTCACTTAAGGTTTGTACATGAAGAGGTGGTTCGTGATTATTGCATGGCAGTGATATGAGGCACTGGGTGAGGGAGAGGGTAGGTCAATGAAGCTTTTGTGATGGAGGCAGTACGAGGTGACGGGTAAAGGAGAGGTTTGTGATGGTAAAATGAGGTGGTTTGTGATGTAAGAGCATGACTTGGTCTGTGATGGCATTAATGGAGTGAGAGAGTGGCTGGGGTGAGAAAGAATGGCTAAATTATGCTAGGTGGCTAATGGAGGTCAGTGAATAGCCATACAAGGGGGCTGCATATGTAAGACTGATTGAATGGGAGGGAGCTATATATAATCTGTATTTCTATTTACTTCTACTACCAGATTTCCATGCATGCCCTACCTGAAGGCAAGAGCCACAGCCTCCGCAGCAGCCGTCCCTTCATCCAGCAGGGAAGCGTTGGCCACCGGCAGCCCTGTGAGATCTGTGACGAGGGTCTGGTAGTTGAGCAAGGACTCCAGCCTCCCCTGGGCCACCTCCGGCTGGTAAGGGGTGTACTGTGTGGTCCTGGCAGGGAGGAGGAGGAGGAGGTTAGAGAAGAAAAGAGAGAAGTGGAGAGGAAAAATAGGATGAGGAGAGGAGCAGGAGCAGGGGATGAGATGAGAGAAGAACAGTGGGGAGGACCTGGAGGAGTAGGAAAAGAGGAAGAACAGGAGTAGGTTAGAGATAAGACCACTGAGAAGGAGGAGGATCTAGAGGAAATGAGAAGAGAGATTGCAATGGAGAAGCATCAGGAGGAGGAGGAATAGGAAGGAGCAGGATTAAGCAGGAGCAGGAAGAGAGGAGAGCAATTAGGTGGTGAAAGAGGAGTAGGGGGAGGGAAAGGAGAGTAGAGGAGGTAAAAAGTGGGAGGAGGGTGAAGGGACTGACACACATATTTAGGTCATAAATGTAATAAATCATCCAACTTAACAAACTCATACAAATCCTTGCACTCATCTTTTTAACAATTCATCATCACTGTTCCCTCACCATCCTGGGTTCTCAAAGATGTTCCTGAGGATGGAGTGGGGAACCCGACAGTTGTGGTAGCCCATGCCAATGTAGGAGCGCCAGATCTCATTTTTCTCAGAGATATGGCGGATGCGATCTATGACGCTGTGTTCACCCACTGCCTGATCCACCTCAAGATCGCGGCCTAGACGGATGTTCTCGGGCACAGCAGCATCCGTCAGCTCATCCAGGGACTAAGGTGAGAAGATTTGATTGGGGTGGGTATTAGATAGATATCTTTTCTCTAAATTAAATGTTAAATTTTCCTTACTTCTCTCATCATGATGGATGTATTCACTTTATTTAAGCTTCAAGAAAATTTTGCAGCTGGTGTACCTATTTTTTTAGGGTAACCATTTAATGATTGTGTGAGTTTAGGGATGTGTTGTCATGAAGTAAGAATGTTTGCATCTTTGAAGTATTACACTGTTGTGTTTATCACCACTTCAGTCTCCATATGAACCACCTGATGGGAACCTTCACCTAATTTATGCCTAAACCTACCACTTTCTTAACTTCTCCATCCTTGAGCGTGGGTACACTCTCTGTTGATAAGGTGATAAGTCCATATCCTCTTCCTAGTGTAGGCTACTGATGTTTGTTGTATAATCATACCCTCACCTCCCTCTTGACTACAAAGCCTGGCAACATTACAGACTGGTCTAGGCCTGGCAAGGGATGGGGGGCCATTAATATGAGACTATTTTAATTAAAGGATGAATGCATTGACACCTTTTTAACTGTATTTGTGTACATTTAAGTGAATTTATTGATTAATGTTAACAAAGTCACACTGAAGAATTCTTCGTATATTGCAATATATTTTTCTGCTGAACTCTACGCTGGGGGGGTGGCACCGGCATTCGCAGCGACTCGTAGCCGTGTGGTTTGTTGGCACTTGTCAGGCCAGGTCCTGCATAAGTTTACCTATTCAGTAAGTTGATAAAACAACTTCTGTCACCCAAGTCAAAACCTAAAGAAATTTATCAGTTCAAATAGTATACCGAATCATCGATCTGTGTTTCTAGAAGAGCTGTTATGTAAATGGCCTTGCGCTTATCAGTGTCTGCCGGTACGCGCCTATCTGTGTTATCTCGTTAAGAAAGAGTTTGTGCTAGGACACGGTGGAGTACTCGGTTGAGAGAGAGAGAGAGAGAGAGAGAGAGAGAGAGAGATGTATGGTGTGTGTGTGTGTGGGGGGGGGGGGGGGCGAGGGCGAGGGAAGAGAGAGAATCAATCTAACATTCTTGCAGTGCATGGCACGAGTATTGGACTCCTGCCGGAACGAGGCATGGACGTAATGATGACTGCAGTAATAAATATTATTAGCCACAAAACTGATAATAAAGGGTGCGCGTCGGACTTGGAAAGGCACCAAGACACATAAGGTTAAGATAATAAGATAACAAAAAAAAACAATAGGGGGCTACTATCGCTTGCTATCGTCCAACCCCCTGCAGCGACAACCCCCCCCCCCTCTCTCTCCCCCGGGCATCCAAGGTGGAGGCGGCGAGCGAAACATTGTGGGATGCTGCCAAAGCTAGCAACAAGCATGTATAAATAAGTGCACCCATGTTTAGTGCTGTCACAGGAGGAGTCTCTGAGTGCGGAGAAAGTGTAAGGAGGGATTCAAGGGCGTACTGTAGAAATGATAGAGACTGAACGCCGTGGAAAAAACAACGAGTATATAACTATAGGGTAGAGCAGGGGTTCCCTTCTTCTTCTTCTGTAACGCTTGACCTTCTCCTCTTTCCTCCTCTCGTTCCTCTCCTCCTCTTCACATTTTTTTCTTTTCAGCGTTATAACTTTTTTCTCAAAATCTAAAATAACTCCACTTATATTCACCTTATATTTTTTGTGCCCTTTTTTTCCCACACTGCGAACAAACACTTTTGCCAACTTTTTTTTCTTTCTTTTTTTTTTTTTCTCCTCCATACAGCCCCAACACCGTACATGCACCCCGTTTCCTCCTCCTCTCCCTAGCCTAGCCCTCTCCGCCTATTACCATCACTACTCCTCCTGCACTCTCCCGCTCTGCATAGCTTGCTGTTGCTGCATCCCATGTTAGGTGTTCTACTTCTGCATCTGCCCCCACACAGCTACAGTCCTGTCCCCCGTCCCTGTTCCCAGCCGGTGGGAGGATTGGCCGGGGGGTCGTGAAGCCTCGCTAGAGACACGGCTCGGGAGAACAATTTTTATTGCTTATCGTTTTGAGATTGATTTATATGTATTTATTCTACTGTGTGTTTCTTCTGGTGTGTTGAGAGAGAACAACAGTGTATATTTTGGTCCGGTGTTAAAAGTAAAAAAATGTATTAAAAATGTGTAAGACAAACCATTGATATCAGGGGATTGCGTGTGTTTCAAGATTACTAGGTTACGAGTGCAAGAACGTTGGGAACCACTGGGATAGAACAATAGTTCTTAAGTTGGGAGCGCACCCCCCTGGGGAGCCCTGGAGGAAAAGTTAGAATTTCTGTTGTTGGAATATTTATAATATATTATCTTGACAAGAGCGGCGATAATATTGAGTTTATGAATAAATGCAAAATCATCGCCTTTAATAACTTAATTTTCTGTAGTCTAGTGTGTGAGCGAATTTTATCTAAATGCAAGGGGGCGTGGATCCAGTGAAGGACTTATCCCAAGAGGGGGTGTGGTAGTAAGAAGTTAAAGGACCACTGGGACGGAGCAACACGTATCTATAACGTTGTAGCGGTAGCAAAGTAAATTAGTGTGGTAGAAATGATTGACTGAATACTAAAAGTCAACAAATATTGAAAATCGAATATTAAAGAAAATAAATGGTATATCCATTTAACACTTGCGTTGATGAACACATGCGTTGATGTTGAGAGAGAGAGAGAGAGAGAGAGAGAGAGAGAGAGAGAGAGAGAGAGAGCACTGGCAGGAGTAGGTTGGAGAAAAAAAAAAACTAACATCACATAGCTACAGTTGAAGACCGTTGACAGAAAAAGGTATTTGTCCAGCAGTGGATATATAAATAATGGCTGAAGACTGATGACGATGATAATAAACGTAACTGCCGATATATATGACTTCTCACATCATAGCAAATTATGTTACCAACCAGCAAGTCAATTTTTATCTGGTAGTAGGTACATGTTATCTAAGAGTATATCACCGAGGTATTGACGAGAGAGAGAGAGAGAGAGAGAGAGAGAGAGAGAGAGAGAGAGAGAGAGAGTGTCATTGTAGCTTAGCACACACGTCTCAAGGGTGTCGAGATCAGGGTTATGGTAAGTAGCTGGTGAGAGTGGAGAAAATCAATAACAGACGAGAGTGCACATACTTCATTGAGTATAGGTATGTGTGTGGGGAGGAGGGGGGGGGGGTTGTTGCGTGTGGCTGAAAGCAAGAAAAGAGCAATTGACCCTCTCTCTCTCTCTCTCTCTCTCTCTCTCTCTCATTATAAAAAGGTTTAGTGGTCATTTTTGTGAGTTAGAATGGTAAGAAAAATATATTACCATCACCATCATCGTTATTATTGTTATTATTATTATTATTATTATTATTATTATTATTATTATTATCATCATCACCATCATTACTATTTTTTTACTGCCGCCTCATGTTGGCCTGCGCTAATGGCATGTCGGGGAATGAACAAAGTGCTACAGATCAGATGATGCGATGGCGTGGGTGCTGCACCAAGGCCCAACTAATACTGGGCCTTGGGTTGCATTACTAGGGAGTAGGGAACGAACAGGAGGAGGAGGAGGGAGACAAGCTAAAGTGTGAGCGTGTGTTTTGTAGAAATCATTAAGTTTCGTTCAGCTTCCCCTCTCTCTCTCTCTCTCTCTCTCTCTCTCTCTGCGTGCACATAACCAGTTATTCACCTAATTTCTGATGTCCAAACAAATATATTGACCGTCTCGATCGCAATCTGTTCGCTTTCCATATTATTAACCTGATAATTTTCTTCCCTTTGACCTATTGCCTTACCTCCGCCACCTTTCCTACCTGTTTCTCCTCGACCTTTGTTTCTTTTCCTCCTCTTCCTCGGCCCCCTGTCTTTCTCTCCCTTCCTCCGGCATCCTTCCCTACTTGTACTCCTCTCTCGTATGCCTTTCCTCCTCTCCTTTAGTCTCCTTTCCTCCTCTCCCTTCGCCACCTTTCTTTCTCTCCCCTCCTCCGGCATCCTTCCCTTCCTTCCCCTCACCTGTCCGCCTTTCCTCCTCTCCCCCTATCCTCCCTTCCCCTCCTCTCTCAGCCTTTCCTTCTCTCCCCACCTCTCCTCCGACCTCCCATCCTTCCTTCCCCTCCCTCTCATCCCTCTTTCCTCTCTCCCTCCCCTCCGCTCCCCTCACGTGCTGGGAAACTGAAAATAACCGGTTGGGAAGCCAGGAGAGGGGAGAGAGAGGGAGTGAGAGGAAACAGTGACGGAGGGCCGCTGGGTACTCGTTGACGGCTAATAATAGATGTCACACTGCCCATGGCATTGACGCTGTGCAGAGAATGCTTTATGTAACGGTTGATATTCGAGTGGTTAGAGGTTTGTATAGTGCTGACGTTTTTCCTGGTTTGTTTCGTCATGCATCAGCGCGAGGCTTATAATTCTGGGCGACCGAGATTGATTCTAGGGCGAGGGGTAGGCCTACATTATTCAGGAGTGTGTAAAGTGTGTGACCTTTTCTTGTCTTGGAGTGACCTAATAATATCCGTACACGAGGCAGTTGAAATCGCGTCGTGCTAACCCGTAGATTTGTAGCGATGATTGGGTTATAAATATCCGTGGTTATAGTCAGGGCTGAGGATCATACTCTTATTATACTTTTCGGCTCCCAAGCACATGGATTTGACTAGGCTTTCGTAGGAGTTTTGGGCAGTTCCAGAGGAAGTTTTATGATTCTTCTGGTGGTTTGCCCCTTCTTCTGTACCCTGAACCTAAATAAACACTCATTAGAACCACCGTTGCCAGATTATCGTACTCAGAGCCTCGTATTTACCGGTTTCTGAGCCATCTATTGCCAAAAAACATCAATAATTAACCATTTAACGATAACTGTATATGAAGGCAATTATTGGGGTCGAGGAGGCAGTTTTGGGGTCTGAAGTCGGCAAACATAAAAGGCAGAGTACGACAATCTGGCACCGTTGAAGAACCCGACTGGTCTCCTTTGTGGCCTTTGAAAACTTAGGGTGAGAACCGAACACGTCTGAGAATACGGGCTTAAGTGTATGAGAAAAGAAGAAATGTTGTGTTGGTATTGGTGAGTGATACTGAAGGGACTGAGAAAGATTGATGCGCAAAGAAGTGAGGTTTAGGATCATACAAAATTAGTTAAGTCTGCCCTTTTGTCTCTGTTACTCCGACGTTAAAGTTTTGTTCGTATCGTCACTTTGGAGAGTCAACCTTCTAACGTAACCACAGCAAAGGCAATGACCTAACCAAGGGAAACTTGACAGAGCTGCAACTCTCTCCAACTCTCTCCGTGCTGAGAATAATGAGCATCTCCCAACGGTCTCATCTAATATACGCAACATTTATACAACTTAACCGTCTTTCTGCAGCTTTATAATGAACTTGAAACATTTATACAAACGATTTTTTTCCGGTAGTAACCAATAATGAGCCCATCTTTACTGAGGCGATACAGACAGCAAATACCACAAGCATAATAAGAAAGAAAAAGGATAAAGAAAATGAATTCACCATGAAGACAGGAGGCGAATGGCGTCTCATGTGTTACGGAGAATAGTGCACTGAACAACATCAACGACAGCAACAACAACTTAAAGGTCGAGAGAGAGAGAGAGAGAGAGAGAGAGAGAGAGAGAGAGACTTGAAAAACCTGTTCCCTTATATAATTACCTCTTGTTACCAGTAAGTCTTTGCACCTACCCATTGTTTCTTGGTTTGGCTTTACCCTTACAACAACCCTTCATACTACAACATATCGTCAGTTTGTTGTGAACGCCGAGAGCTCATAATGACTACAAACACAACTAGAGGTTACTATATACAATAATACAATACCCTCTACAGTAGCCCACTTCCTGAGGTTACTTTATACGTTTTATTCCTCGCCCCCGGACCCTTTCTCTCTCTCCCCTTACCACTTACACAGCTAGAGGTCACCAAATGCAAAAATATATTACCCTCTACATTAGCCTATGTTCTGAGGTGACTTTATACATGTTTTATTCCTCGCCCCCGTACCCTTTCTCTCTCTCCCCTTACCACTTACACAGCTAGAGGTCACCAAATGCAAAAATATAATACCTCTACACCTGCCTATCTTCTGAGGTGACTTTATACATGTTTTATCCCTCGCCCTCGTACCCTTTCCCTCCCTTCCCTACGTCGATAAAACATTACTATTCCACTATACCTCTGTGGATATGTCTCGCCCGCACGCATGAAGTACAAGATTGACGTATCGCATGCGTGACCCGCCTGAGTGGCACTTCTTTGTAGGCCTTACACAGCACACGGATATGGGTCAGCAAATGTTTGATTGTTGCGGAGTGTGTGTGTGTGTGTGTGTGTGTGTGTGTGTGTTGCGGGGCTTGTATTTAATTTACCTGAAGGCACACCTATGATGCAAAACAATTTTTACCTCGTTTGTTTGTTTGTTTTTACATTTTTTCATTCTTTTTGTCGTTGAAATATTTAACTGATTATTATTACTATTATTTTTTATTATTATTTTTCTTTCTGCTTATTGATATATTTTACTTATTTATCCAGTCTTGTAGCAACAATAACAGCGCACGATTTCTTTTTCTTGTCAAAATGAGGCGAACAATAAAAAAACCATACAATTTTAGGGAATTCCTGCTATACAAACTTATTAAAACTTCATGCAAAGAACAACGACGAAAGGCAAACTTTCATGACCCCAAAATATGAAAGAAAAAAAATGTATCAAGCGTGACTGCAAGCAAATAGAGAGCGCTGAACTTACTTGAATCGATAGCTACAAGATTATAGCCTACACTTGTCAAATGGAATACATGCAGAAAAAAAGCCTTGGAGTGCGCGCTTGAAGACTACTACTACTACTACTACTACTACTACTACTACTACTACTACTACTAGTTTTATTTCGCCCAGCGGCATATATATAAAAAAAAAAAACAGGACAAGTAAACAAACAAGATCAACCGAGAATACCTTGCAGCTGTAATAATTAAGAAACTATGTACTGCCTGGGGGTTGGGATGGCATATGTCCCTCCCTTCTCCTTTGTTGTTTACTTGCAACAATGAACTATCAATCAATCAATCAAGTTCAGCCGCTCCCATGAATGTATAGAGAATCTGAGCGTTCTATTTGATGAGTGATTACATCTGTCGTACAGCGGATTGACTGAGCGGATCGAGATAACAGAACTCATTAAAGTGAACCAGACGAAGATTAATAGATGACATGACATTCTTCCTTGACGCTGACGGAAAGTAACCAACACTCTCAAGGCAACGCACGGTTTCCTTGACGCTGACGGAAAGTAACCAAACCACGTCAGAGGTCACACTTTCTTTCACGCTCACGGAAAGTAACCATCGGAAAGTTACCATACCAACCAAATTAGGCGACACATTTTCTTTAACGCTGACGGAAAGTAACCAACCCACACAACGCTACAACCCTATACTTGTTATCTTCTTACGTACACATTAGAAGATAAACATACGCTAATGGAAGATCATATTGGTAACTATATAGTAGATTACGCTTTACACGGAAAAAAATAATCTTTTGCCTTGTGAACCTAAACCAATCAAGAAATAACCATCCGATATAGGCCTAAACTACATCACCTATTTATAGCGTTTTAAGCTGCCCCAACGATCTAGAGTGACCTAATATAGAAGAAGCGTGACCCTGTTGTTGGCTGGTTAAACTAAACTTAGCAGAGACAACTCCCCATATGAACCTAGGCCAGTAACAGTAGTGCCCGCCCATCCGAGTCTTAATATACACTACTAAGCTACAATAGGTGCATTTATGCTGTTTTAAATTGTTCCAAACGAGGGTGACAGATGAAAGAAAATGTGTGGGCCAAGTTTGAATCTCTGGGAGGCTTGGTGAGGGAGGGGGCGGGGGCCGTGGGCTGGTGGAGGAGGAGGAGGAGGGAAGGGGTTGCAGATGTTGTAAGTTTGGGTGGCGGTGGTGGTTGTTTTTGTTGCTGTTGCTCACCTTGAACCCCAGCAGCGCCAGCATCTTCTCCTGGTCATGGCGACGAGGCCCAATATGGCGTTCAGCAAAATTGTCAGCTTGGGGCAGGAGCGATGACACAGCTCTGGCACTGGTCTGCAGGCGGCGAAGGTCAGGTCGCGGGAAGCGCTGATGGGGGTGACCAAGCCTGAGAGCCACAGTGCACCCCGCCTCGGCCCTTGCCACGTGCTGGAGGCTAACGCGTAGCATCTTCAAGTCTTGGGTACTCGAGGGAAAACCAAAAACACTTCAGCACATATTCAACCCGACGCAAGTTTCAATAGCTGTCTCCTCTCCGCTGATTAGAGGAAATAATAAGGTCGCTGACAGGGGTGACGTGTGGTTTGGTCAGGTCAAGTTCAAAACATGATAAGGGGGCCGCGCGTGTCACCAGTGGTTGTCTCTCGTCGCCGTCCCAAAATGTACTGAGTGTGGTGAGTGGCAGTGGTGGTGTGAGGACGAGATGGTGGTGGAGGTGGTGGTGCAGTGGAGGGACCAGTGAGGGGGTTTACCGCTTTGCACTGGTGTGATGCTAACTTTCCCAACTCTCGCGCGTGTTTCTTAATCTTTCGTCCGGGCCGTGCGCCCCAGTGCCTCGTATCGTTATCTTGGTTTCTGCTGACGGCTTTGTATCCACACCACAAGTATATTTACGATACTCTTTACACTCAAGATCTCCACTGTGTCTTATTATTGATTCCTCATCATTTAATGTATGTGCAACAAGTCTCAGTTGCAAGTAAAACCTCTGATACTTTATATAACTTTACCTTTTACTTTAGCCTAGGTATGTTTGGTGCCACGCCTCTCCCACCACCAATAGGACAACAGAAAGCTAACAGTGGAGTTGTTCGAGGTCAAGAAGTTACTCGGGCCTCGGTGAGCTCTCGCTGGTGGGGGGAACACTCAAGAAAATGTCAACTTTGTAATCGATAATGCTTTTGTGCAACATTGCAAGTTTGACCGCTCCACATGGACGATTGGAGGTTTAAAAGACCCGTCTGTCACTACCAAATCACAAGCCCGCGTTGGTCTATCTAGTCGACTCTTACATGCACATAGACATAGCAACAAGTACGTCAGTTCGACACCGTTGTTCGTGATCAGGTGTGAAAAATTCATGGCCACTTACGCTCACTAGATCTGTAGGATATGATGCTGATCGATCAACAGGGCGCTAGATAAGAATATATCCTTACGGCAGAAGGCCAAGACTTTGTGGTTTCATGCTCTGCCGGCCGCATTGTCATATACCACTTCTCGCGATAAGAGATCATCAATCTTCAGCCATAATACATATAAGTTCACTGCAGCGTAAAAGCTTTTCGCAACATTCTCCTCCTCTTATATTATTTAATGTAATCAAGCCTGTTCCGGTAATTAAAAGGCCTAATTTCATATCTCCACCCGGTCCTCTGCGCTGCATGGCTATCAATTTTCCCGAAGGTTTTACTCAACGCGTACACATATAATAAAAAAAAAAAGGTTTATCGTGGAGGCACGTGTTACGGGTCTCGCGGACAGTGACAGAAAGGGCGATACGTGTGTGTCGTGCAATGCAATATTATGTGACATCATCTGCCTAGCTTTTCCCTTCGTAATTGCTTTGCTTATTAAATTAGAGCACTGAACAAAACAGGGGCGCTAGGACAGTGAGCAAAAACAAGGGCTCATGTTTATGAGTGTAATGCAATATAAAACATTAATTAGTACAAATGGAGCAGAAAGCACGTACCACCCTGACTATTATATAATGTGTCATGATCCGACAATTCATTTTTCCCCAGACTTTACTGTGTTCCGAGACCTTCCAAGGAACAGATATCGAGCTTTATAGTGACGTACCGGCCTAGCTTATATATAGCACCTTAATTTATGAGCCGTCCTTACTTTAACTTGGCGAATAATGCCGTCGGTCTCAGGTTGGACATGTTATCGCTGAGCGGAGCCGATCGGATAAGTGAAGAGGTAAAAGGAAGGAATGTGTAAGTTTAGGTATAGTGAGGTAGTAACAAATCTGCTGCTGGAGTCGCGGTGGAGAGAGTGCCGCACTGCTGTCCTCGCCTCGAGCCTCAAGGAGCGAGTAGCCTACCCCTACACTAGCCAAAATATATTCGAATATACTCAGAAATCCCCGAAACGTGAGTGAACAGTGTAGTCTTAGCTGTAGTTATAATTGTGTCCTTGTGAATGATATAGATATTTTGCCATTGTCATATTCTATATTGCATAGCTGGGCACGATAACAAAAAACATTATTCCCGATAACCGATAACTGATAATGGAAAACCTTATCGGTGATAACCGATATTCGTTAACTGGAAACACAAATATAGGCGATAATCGATAACCGATAACCGATACCCGATATAAATCCACAATTCCGATACTAGCTAGCGATAAGTCCGATAGGCGAAAACGATACTATATTGATATTTCAAATAAAAAAACATAGATGAACTCAAATTTTCATCATCTGTATTTTAGAAAACTTACAAAACCTTAAAACCACACGTTGACACGTACATATGGACGGTAATATTAGAAACGCCTGAACCGGCCGGTGTTGTGTTATTTGGCGTCCCCACCGTCAAAAACTGGCGCTTTTGTTTACAAACACTGGTCTCTCGTGAATTGCGCATGCTCAGACCAGCAAGCGTAGACCTGTGCAGTCTCACAAAGCTTTTTAACCGTAATTAAGAGTTTCCGGAAGGCTGAATCAGACATACAGTACCACTACCACTATTCTCGCTGTTTCTAGAACGACACTCTGTACGAGTTGTATTTCTATGTACAGAGTGTCGTTCTAGAAACAGCGAGGATGGTGGTACTGTTTGTCTGATTCAGCCTTCCAGCAACTCTTAATGTGTTAAAAAGCTTTGTGAGACTGTCCAGGTCTACGCTTACTGGTCTCAACATATGCGCAGTTCACGAGAGACCAGTGTTTGTAAGCAAAAGCGCCAGCTTTTGACGATGGGACACCAAATAACACTACACCGGGTGCCTTCAATACCATGGCATGCTCACAAACGAAAATGGAATATCAAATTTGAGGCAGTGAATAATCATTTTGGGGGCAAAGTTAAATGATTTTTCTCTTTGATATATCGATTTTTGAGTCTAACAAAAAAATAACCACGCATGCGCAGTAGGGAGGAGACAACGTTTTTTTTTCTGAGGCGGAAAAAAGTAGCGATTATCGCTAGTTTAGTTACAAAAGTAACGAAGATACCGATATATATTAAAATAAGTAGCGGATGGCCGATAACCCAATTTTGTTATCAGCGATAAAGTATCGCGATAACTTATCGCGATAACGCCCAGCTATGCTATAGTGTGAGGTTGGAATATTTTAATAATGATTAACAACTATTTATTGCTCTTTGATATAACGTCGGTGACGGGTTCGTATTCGTGATTCTGTAATGCTGATGATGTCCGTGTTGACAGGTTCAACGAAATACCGGAAAAAAAAAAAAAAAAGGTTTTGACCGAATTATACAACATCGAGTCGAGACGGGTATTTTACTCACCCTTCATCGGGGCGATAACAGTCTTAAATGACGGAACATTATTAATTTAACTCGTCTTTGTAAACAGCCAATCGAACGCACACATAGGGCCTACCTACATCAAACAGCGAATAAAATAAGAAAACATCGCTCATCATAAAGTTTGGAGCTACTGTTGGCTGAGTTGGGTTGGTCTCAGTTGACCTAGAAAGAGGAGCTAGGGTACTTATAGGGGGTCCTGGGGGGTCAAGGCTCCTCTACAAAAATCTGGAGCTTACTGAAACAATGAGAAAGTATAAATGCAAAGTAGCCCCGCTACTGCCCGGAGATAAGGGGCGTGGGTGTTGGTAATGCATGGCCATGATGCCCAACCTCGGTGGAAACAAGTACCCTCGTCCTTTAATGCACGTCTCCAACTCACAAACAGTCAACAGTTCATTGGTAAAAATACACAAAACTACCCTAGCAGCGCGTTTGTAGGCGAGTAAGTGGTTAAAACTTTACATTAATCCCGGATGTGTGCGTGGTGGTGATGGACGGTGTGCGGCAGCCACTGCGCCACACAGCGACCACAACAACACCCGGGCGAGGCAGAGAAGGCGCCGCGGCGGCCTTATCTTCCCTTCACGGCCCTGGGAACAAGCCATGACAGGGCTGCAGGACTCGGGGCGGCACATCTCAGGCTAGGGGCAGCAGGTGCGTGGCGGGGCGGGGCGGCGGGGGCTAGTCAGGGGAAGGCTGGGTCATGAGGTCTCAGGTCATGAGGCACGGGAAGCAAGGTCATGGGGTGTCCGAGGGGGAGGGGGTGTACTTAGTCGCCAGTGAGCGGGGGTGTGTTTGATTGTAGTGATGCTTATGTGTACTGACTGGTCGAGATCCACAGTCAACACAGGACAGCTACTGGGATGTTCTCGAGGGTGAGGCACATTGAGAGGTGCTGTTTTACTGACAGTCAAATAAGTCGTCCATCCCTACAGCCTCAGTGATGGCAGCAGCACACTGGGCCCTATTTAACAAGCTCAAGCAATGAGTTGGTCAAATATAGTTTAGCTCCCACCTCAAAATATGATACCTATACGCCTTCATATTAAGGTTAAAGGGCAGACTTTCTTGTCCTTTAACCATAATATGAAGGTCCACATGGTAAAAAACTAACCTAACATAACCAAAGCTAACCGCTGCACCCTTGATTATAGCCATCACCCCTACTCTCTTACACATTGTCAATGTTGGCATGGTTATATTAGTTTAGGTTAAACTGTAATGCCAGAATTTTCTCTTTACTCACACACGACCTCTGTGTGTAACGAAACACACAAAAATTAATCCAGACAAGGAAAAGTTTTGCCGGTGCCAGGGATCGAACCCGCGACTAGTGAGACAGGAGAGCCACTTCTTAACCAGTCGGCCTAAGAGATACCTCCCTCGCAGAGGGAGTTATGGGAGGCTTGCCCATCAGGCTAGTCGCCGCACTACAAAACTATATGTGCCTTCATATTATGGTTAAAAGGCATTTATATTTGCCCTGTTACCATAGTATGAAGGCCGAAGTGATAGCGTACTGGACCCACATTCGCCGCGTGATGGACGACGCGGGTTCGAATCCCCACGCTACCACTCGGATTTTTCAGTCACCGCCGAGTGGCTTAAAACTACCCACATGCTGTCCTGAAGACCACCCATCAACCAGGGTCCAAGCGAATCAAGAACGAGTTCCGGGGGGCAGCATGAGCCAATGCAAGATGGCGCCACTATAAACACTCGCCTGCGCCAGAACGGGCTGGGCCGACCATCAGGCCCCACCTGGAAGAAGACTTGGGCCGACCATCAGGCCCCACCGGGAAGATGCCTACCGGCGCAATAGGCAACAACGTAAAAAAAAATAAAAAATAAAAAATAAATAAAAAGTTGTTCCAGGACAGCACAATTTAATGAGCTGTGAGTGAAAGAGATCCTCATTGAAATAGTACCGTATGACAATGTGATAGAGTGCTTGAAAAAAGAGGAGACCGAGGAATGAGAGGACTGGGTTACACAAGGTTGGAGTGTATGGATAGGAGCAAATGAAGACTTCTCGCATGGCTAAGCCCCTGAGAATTATAAAAAGAGTCATCAAAGTAATTAGATTGGCATTGCCCTATAACATTTGTTAAATACTGAATTGTGAGTTGTATGATAAAAAACAGTGCTAGGTTACTGTCAAGCTCTCCTTATGAAATATTTGTCTTCAAAACTGTAGTGAATGATGAATATTTTGGTTGCAATTCTATGTAAGTAGAGGTGGAATTACATAACCTCTTTTTGTTAACACACGTGTTATTGTTCGTATGTTTTTTTTAATCTGTATCTTTACAGGGTATTTTGTACTTATTATATCTGAGAGCCGAGTGAAAGTAAGCAAAGATGAGCAACATAAAGATGAACCAGTTTGTGGCGGGGCTAAAGTCCCGCCAGGAGGAGACCCGAGTGAAGGCGGCTTGTGACCTGCAGCGCTATGTGACCACAGAGCTGAGAGAGGTAAGTCACACATAGAGGAGGAGGGAGAAAGATTGATTGCTGAGAGTATAGTTTTTTAATGGGTGATATCAATATATCATATAGAATTGCAAAATACATTTCCAGTGGAGGGAGCTTGTTCTCTAACCATGTTTTTAAAAGTTATCTATTCATATCCTCTAATGTTTGTATACATTATGCCAAAGGGAGATGTTAAAAGTCATGGTAAACAGTAACACTAGTGCCTTTTAACATAAAATAACACTCAATATTGCTACATAGATCACAAAGTTTTATAAAAACATTTTAGAATCTTGTACCCTAAAGTAACATTGTGCTTATACAAACTCATTTACCTACACTTAGGTACTTAGAGAAAGGCCTCACTCTGTACAGTGTGACGGGTGAGCTTCAAGGTGGTTTTGCATGAACTGTTTGTTTGTTGCTACAGGTGTCGGTGGATGCTTTGGTGGCCTTCCTGGATGACTTCAACCAGCACATCTTTGAAATGGTCACCTCTAATGACATCAATGAAAAGAAGGGTGGAATTTATGCCATCAGTAAGTACCAAAAAATGGGGAGGCTGAGCGAGAGGGTGATGAATATTGAGTGACCTAAGGGAACGTATCACATGTAACTCTTTGGGTAAGGCATTAATTAATAAGACAAAAGTAGCACCAGCAGTTCACCAAGACTACATAAGTAAAAGGATGAAGGAAAGCAATTAAGGAATGAAAAATGGATATTAAGTTATTGTTATTGATGTGTAGGTCTCTCCAGCAGTGGCTAGAGGAAGAGGATCAACATGATGATGATGATGTGTTTGGTTCTGTTGTGACCTTGAGTGATGCTGTGTTCTGATCCTCACAGTGAGTCTGGTGGATGTGGACATCGGGCAGACAGGACACCGCATCAGTCGCTTTGGTAATTACCTGAAGAACCTCACCAACAGGTATATATTTGCATTCTTTTTTGCTTCATACTATTTGTTTTGCATTAAACCATGCTCCTCAACTTTTGTCTCACTTTTTATGGGATTAATTTCCACATCTTAGATTGCTTTTTCTTTTTCTCAATTTTTGGTTGATGCTCATTTGGAAATAGTTGAGCAGTACATACCAACCAAATGGAAACTCATTGTTGTTTGTAGTCCTTAAATGTCATGCTTCTCAATGGTAACTAGAGTTATTCTTTATATCATGAGTGAACCATGAGAGACTATCAGCTGTAGCTGATTTGTAAACGGATCTTTTTTGTCATCACTCTGTGGAGGCTTGATATCCTGTCTCTTCATGCACAGTCCTGACACTGGTGTGGTAGAGCTGACGGCCAAGGCGGTGGGTCGTCTGGCTCTTACCTCAGGTACGTTCATGACCGAGTACGTGGATGACCTGGTGAAGAGGTCCTTTGAGTGGTTGCAGGACCGTAATGAAGGGCGCAGGCTGGCTGCGGTGAGTACTGGAAAGGGGCTGATAAGGGGGGTAGTGATGTTAAGGATCATTTTTTATTCTGTTTGTTTAAGTAACTTTCACATCCACATACTACTAACATTGAAATATTCCCCTTTACTGTTCTTTTCATTCCAGTACCAAATACATTATCTGTTTACTTTTTCTCTCATTTATATGTAGCTACTGACATGTGCCTTTTAATGTTCAGTTAGGCTCAAGTAATGGCTCCTCCTTCATGATTGTTTATGTAATAATGCTCTTCACTTCATCCCCTTTACCTTCCCTCCCACAGGCACTGCTGCTGCGTGAGTTGGCCCTCTCAGTGCCCACCTACTTCTTCCAGCAAGTGCAGCAGTTTCTTGATGTTATCTTCCATGCTGTACGGGACCCCAAGCCAGCTATCAGAGAGCATGCTGTGGCTGCCTTGCGTGTTGCCCTGGCCATCACCACACAGAGAGAGACCAAGGAGATGCAACAGACCATGTGGTGAGGCTGGAGGGAGGGACAGGGAGGGAGGGAGTGTTGCATTTGTTTGATGTGAGTTGTGGAGGTTTGCAATTGTTCCTTGGTGTATCATTGGATGACAATGGTGTGATAGATAAGACATAGGTAAGGTATAGTACTGTTATAAGTGGTTAATGGGTTTATTGGTTTGTCGTTAGGTATGGGTAAGTAAGAGGATGGGTTAATGAATATGGATTTCAGATGCACAATCGAATAACATTCACACAGATGAAAAGGTGTTGTGAAGGCTTTGTTTGTTAGGTGCTTTGATCAATGAGAGTAAAGTGGAGGAAACAATGATTAAGAATTTGTATTGCAGTAAAGCACACACGCAGAGACTTTAACTAAACAGCTGCAGGAAAATAATCTCAACTCATTTTCCATCCAATCCCTCCACCACCACCACCACCACACATGAACCACCCCCTCTGCACCACTGCGACAGGTACAAGCAGTGTCTGACAGAGGTGTGGGCAGGCTTTGAGGACCCGGGCCACGGCAGCAAGGAGCGCAGCCTCACCCGGGAGGACCGCGTTCATGGGTCGCTGCTGGTGCTGAATGAACTACTCCGCTGCAGCAACACAGAGTGGGAACGCCTCACCCAACAGCTCCACCACCTCACCCACTACCAGGCTCCTGCACCCAAGAAGGCAGGTGTTGATGGAGTCAGTTGCAGGAAGTTAACTCATATACTTGTTCATCCTGTTCATGGCTTAGAGGGACAACGTAGGGTTAAAAGGAGTCATTGCAGTCATCCCCCGAAATTTGTGAGTAGTGTACGAGGCATCGATTAGTATGTCTACCAAAACTTAAATTCTCTCTTCTTCCCCACAAGCTCAACCAGTTCCTAAATCAAGGTAAATACACTGACTTTTTTCAAATCTTTATGGAGGAAATTTCATATCTATTAATCTATTGGTATGTTTGTGTTGTGTGTGTGTAAAACGTATCTAAAATAACGAGAAGTTGAGAAAAGTTAAGGTAAAAATCACTATGCTGCAATGAATGAACTGTGTAAAATTTTAGGGTGGCAAACTTCCAAGTTGTCCTCTTGCAATGTTTACAGGAAATGCCACAAATTTGGAAATCCATGAATGTCAAATCTGTGAATGTCGGGGGATGACTGTAAAAGTGTGCCTTTGTCAGAATATTCTTTTGTTGATCATTGCTCCAAGAGAAAGCACAACAGTACCATGGACCTCAGCATCAAGAAAAACGATTGCTAAATACTCAATAAGGATCATACTTCTGTGATGCTGACGTGACTTCCTTGTATCCCGCAGGAAGGTGTGTCTGCAGTGGTGAAGCGTCTGAGGGGAGGTCAAACTTCTATCAGCGCGCCATCTCATTTGACTTCCCATGATCTCCTGTACAGCCTGCCCTCCCACGCCAACCCCGGCATAGGGTAGGGTATAGATGCTTGATGTGTAGACATTTATTGCAATGCTCAGAGACATGAGTGATTTGCTATGAATGATGGTAATGTATTTGTGTGTATGTGTGGTGAGGAAAGTATAAATTGTACTTATCTACTGTTAAGGGTGAATGAATGTATATTGCATGTTTGATCTTTGTGTTTGTTTTTAATTAAAAAAAATTCTCATATTCTGTTAAAAGTGTATAGAAGTTTTTTGCTCTTTGTGCTCCTTTTTCCTTAAGTCAGAAGATGTATTATTCCCTTATTAGTTTTTTTTATTTTTTATTATTATTATATGAACCTTTGTGAAGTAACAATAAATTTTAATAATAGAAAATATGAAGGAAAAGTGGTAAGAGGGAAAGGATTTGATTATGCAAGAATAAGAGTGCATGTAGCATAGCAAGTGTAACCTTCCCTATAGTTGCCACCCCCTGAAAGACTCTCTGAGCAGACATCATGGTAGGTGCACTAAGCTTTGCCTCCCTCATCAGGGGTTCGGAGACCACCATCCTGGACCAGCCCTGTGAGAGCCGCACCTGCAGGGACCTCATCCTGGAGAAGTACGACAACATTAGCGCCCAGGTGAGGAGCATGAGAAGGAGGAGGAGGAGGTGGAAGTGGAGGAAGTATGAATGAAGGAACAGTAGGAGGAGGAAAGCAAAGATTATAAAGTTGACAGTGATAGCTGCTTATCCAAGACTCCAGGATACTTATCAGTTTTTCCTCAATGTCAACGATTAGTTCCTGTGTATATGAAAATTTATGACTATTACAGCTATCCTGGTGCTTTCATGTATTTCAAACCTTAGCAATGTTTTGTGTCTTAATTTAACACCTATTCCTTCTTTCCCTTCCTGCAGGTCCTGAATCAGAGGAACAGTCGAAACGCCCTCATCCAGACAGCTCTGCTTCAGATCCTCCCAAGGCTGGCAGCCCTCAATAAGGAAAAGTTTTCACAAAAGTAAGGGAGCCATGGTGTGTGCATGTGTGCCCGAGCGTGTACGCTGGTGTGCTTGTTTGTGTGTGTGTGTGATGGGGGCGTGTGTGTGTATTTGTGCATCTGTGCCTGTTTTCGTTTTCTGCATTGAAGTATTAGCATTTTTCCACTAATTATCTTGCAAATCATCTGTCAGTGGAGTGAAGCATTTCTGGCAGTGACTAGTGTTTCATTCCACCTCTGTACTCTTTTTTTCTAATATCATTCCTTATAGTTCACTTAATATTCAGCTCCTTTTCAAGTCAGATTGAATATTGCAATGTTTTATGCTGTCCACTATTTTATACTCACCTTGGTGTTTTTAGCAGTCGTATAGTCAAGCTAGCAGTCACATATATCCCTTTACTACAAATATTAAAACCCTCACCATCAGTCAGTTTTGGGTTTAGTCTTGTGTGGGTCAGTTACCAGTCTAATAATATTGCTTTGATATGGAGTCCTTCCATACCAGTGACTTGTGTGTCTGTCTTGTAGTTTGTGAAGAAGTTCCTCCTTGATGTAACTATGTATTTGTACAGTCTGTTCATCCCTAGCAGCCACTGTACAGTCCTGTAATGTCCCTGTGTTCCAGAAGTGTATCATCCTCACTACAATACTTCCAAACCACTACTTGATAAATGTATAATGTACCATGTGATCTGCAGTCCCTTGTGGTTGATTTTGTCATGTCCATCAACTAACCAACGCTGTGCGCAGGTTATACAAGTCCCGTGTTGTGTATGAGTGTGTACCTCTCTTTGCAAGCACCCCATGTCCCGGAAACCTGTGTTTGTTGACGGTCAATTGGCGCAGGTAAACCGCTCCAATCTGCCCCTTGTTCTCTTGCCCAGTGCTTCCTTTCTCTGACTGACTGGTCCTTCAGTGTGTGTTAAGACCATGACACAAACTGTACTTATTTCATTGTGCATTTTCATGACATCTTTTTACGTGTGTTTTGGAACCTTATTGGTACTAGCCACTGACAAACATTTTTATGGATTATTTTGTGTAAATGCATGAATTTTTCCAACCTTAAGAATGCAGTAAACTTCATCATGCTGTCTGTTATCACTCACTTGTACACTCCACCAGGGCGGGAGACATGGATGAACAGTCAGTACTCACCCCTCAATTTGATGCTTACCACCCTACAGTTGCTACACTCATCCTCTTGTGGTCTTGCTCCTGACTGTTGTACTAGCTCTCAGTTGTCTGGCTTCAAAGGAGGATTTTTACCCCCAGGTGCCACATGAAGTCACCTGAACACTTCTTTGCCTTGCTGCCATGAGCAGGATTTTTTATATGACCTCAGACCTTTTGATTACTGGGTATTTCTGTTTTGTTTGTCCTTCATTTAATTTTCATGATGCCCTATCCTTTTTTTTTGTTGTTATATATGCAAATGTTTTGATATAGTTGGCTCTTTTTTCAAGATGCCCAAGGAGCACGCATGTCAGTTTCTTAATACTGCAGAGACTGTCTTGCTTGTGTCGGACTTTCATCTATGAGGACATTCTTTAGCTGCTTTTGATGGTGTGGACAAACATGCTGGAACTCTTTTTTTTTCTTTGTCCCTTTTAAACTTTGTACTAGGTGTCAAAATATTAACTTTGATTAATCCTCCTCTCCCAATTCCAGGCTTTCCAAACTCATCTGTTATATCACTTTTTGCCTTAATAGTTTAAATTGAAATCAAAGGAAAAGAAAGCACAGATTGTCTTTTTTTTGGTTGAAAAATTAAACAAAACCAATAAGAGAAATTTACTGAAAGCAAACACTGTGTATGGTATATAATAAGTAGTCTGTCAGATTTATGTTAACATGGGACTTTACTTTTTTTATAAATTTGTAGTTTTGAAATATTAGACACATCAGGTTAGTATTACCACAGAGTAGAGATTGGGTGAATGGATCCATCCTTCAATGAGAAATTTGTTGACATGGTCATGATCATGAACTGTATCAGGTGTGGATATTGCCAGAAAACATGTGGTAGTACTCATCCACCCTTTCCTTCTCTGTCCATGCCCTCAGCTACCTGTCAGCCACCATGGGGTACCTGCTGGGCTGTCTGAGGGGCAGAGAGAGGGAGAGGCCGGCTGCTTTCATCTCCTTGGGGCTGCTGGCTGTGGCAGTGGGCCCAGCCATTAAGAAGTACCTACCTAAAATTATGGAGGTGATAAAGGCTTCACTACCCACAAAGGTGTGTGTCCCAGACCTTATTATTCGACTTCTTCTATTTATATTTGTTTTCTTCTCTTGTGTTTTCTCTTCTGTGGTTATTATACTTATATACTTGTGTTGTCCCTGGGAGTCATGACACAAATATTTTCATCACTCACCCTTTCACAATGGGTAGGGAGTGATGTGTCTCCCTTCCCACTGTGAAGTTGATTTTATGTATGTCATTTTGTTTATGCATGTAGAAATAGTATATCTTTGTGCCACATGTCATCTCTTCCACATACAAGGTGGCACTTGAAACTGTTGAAAAAGAAGATGAGCCTTTTAATTATAGACATGAACCTTGTGCTTGTATTCACATTTTTCGCTGTCACCTTACCTCCTGCAGTACTTACTAGTAGCCACCAGTTTCCTCATTACACCATCAGCAATCCAAGCAAGATGAAAATGTTTTGTAGCCTTGACTTGTCCATTTGTATTGGTGAAACAAAAAAATAATGAGAGGCACATAGAAACTCTGTTAATTCATGCACCATCAGTCATTACAGCCTCACCCTTCCCCCACCCTCAGGACACGCCCAGCAAGAAGCGAGTGGTGGAGCCGGCGGTGTACGTGTGCGTGAGTCTGGTGGCCCGGGGGGTGGAGGGGGCCCTGCGCGCTGATGTGAAGGAGCTGCTGGAGCCCATGATGGCCAGTGGTCTCTCTCCTCCCCTCACTGTGGCCCTGCAGGAGTTGGCCACAGAGATACCACAGCTAAAGGTTGGTTGGTTGGTTGACTTCATAGTCCATACAACCACTTGCATTAGATATTTTTTCCACTTCATTTAAGATCTCTCTTTTGCAGTCATTTATTAGATTTTCATATATTGTATTGTCTGAGGATTTACTTTTGTCCTTTATTTTTATTCCTCCATATTGCCATCACCAATAAGGTAAAATAAGGACATTAACCCATAAGGGTTGGGCTAGAGGACTATTGTCGTTCTCGCAGCGCGCGGGCGGTGTTGATAGATTTTGGAAAATAGGTGTCTTTCATCAATGCCCCGTGTGGCAATTTCAAACGAAAACATAATAATTTATACTGTTTTTTTCATCGCCAATCCTTCCTCTCCACGATGAAATAGATTTGAAGTGTCTAGGTTGCAGCACAGCAGAGATATGATGTTGGGAAGAGGTGCTATTTTTGGCCAAGCCGAGTGCGTCAGATGGCGGGAACTCCCGCCACCCGACACTCTCCGCCTGAGCGGGAATTCCCGTCACCCGACCCACACGGGTTAAACAAGAAGATTGCTGTCACCACTTGTCATTTCACCATTCTTTATTTCGTAACAGAGAGACATTGCTGAGGGTCTGCTGAGGATGCTGTCCCAAATCCTGATGCAGAGGCCCCTTCCAAGTCGAGCTGGTGCCCCTCCTCCCCCGCCCTCCCCCGACCACCAGGACACGGCCAGCATCGTTCTGGCTCTCAGGACTCTTGGATCCTTCGACTTTGAGGGCACAGGTGAGTTTGGGTTAAGGATTGGGAGTTGAGGAGGCAGGGAAGGTGTTATTGTATTGGATCCCTGAATTCTCAGAGTAGATGTTAACAATAAGAAATGAGTGAATACGAGGAATAACGGGATTAGTTTGACTTTATGGCAGAATTGAGGACAGTATTGTAGAATGGCTGGGTTTGTTGAGCCAGAATGAGTACAGAGTGATGAGAAGGAACTGTTAACACCATTCACCACAGAAGAGGATTCATGATAGATTTTCAGAGCTGGGGTGAGTACAGGGTGATAAAAAAGTACTAACACCATCCAGCACGCTAGCCACCAGTCACCATACCACTCCATTCTCCAGGCCAATCGCTGATGCAGTTTGTCCAGCATGTGGCAGACCACTACCTCACCAGCGAACACAAGGAGGTGCGGCTGGAGGGGGTGCGGACCTCCTGCCACCTCCTGCGCCCCACCTTTGCCACGCTAGGCCGACGCGCCTCGCAGTCACAAAAACACACCGTCTTCAAAATCGTCAGCAAGATCCTCTGGGTGTCCGTCACTGATATAGGTATGAGTGTGGATACTGATGGGTGCAGTTAATGTGCATAACAGGATTTATCATTGACATGCCTAATTCATAAGAGATACCATATGGAAGTTGTAATTATACAGAAAAAGTACATATTTGGCGCCACTATAAACACTTGCCTGCACCATGACGGGCTGGGGCCGACTACCATCCAGACCCCTCAAGCAAGCCTACCAGCGCTATAGGCGTAGACGTATATAATAATGAAAAAAAAAAAAAAAAAGGATGAGTATGTTTATAACTGACAACCCTCCTCACCCAGACCCTGATGTGCGGCTGTGTGTGTTGGCATCACTGGACGAGAGTTTTGACGCACATCTGGCCCAGCCTGAGAACATCAACGCCCTCATCTATGCCCAGAGTGATGAGGTGTTTGAAATACGGGAACATGCCATCTCCATTCTGGGCCGCCTCTCAGCCATCAACCCTGCCTATGTCCACCCTCAGCTGCGGAAAGCTCTCCTCAAGGTAGAGTGGTGACTGATAGGATGGAATGGAAAAAGGTTGTAAGGTGTAATGCATAAACCAGGGTAGCACTCCTTTCATACTTATAAACCACTATTCTGACCTATGGACTTTGATGGGTTGTGAGATGTGTTGATGGACTTGTTGACTGTTTTTTGGTCACAACAGATGTCAGGGTCTGAGGCAACAGTGCTTGAGAAGTTTGTGACTATGTGGTGTACTCATTTTACTTGGCAATCTCTCCTCCTTTGACTACAGTATTCCTTTTCCTTTAGACTTAACCTTATAATTTTATCTACCCTTCGGTGGGAATTGGGTGTTGATGGTTTTGAAATTCAGGTTTAATAGCTTGATTATTTTTCATTCATATGTTTTGTTAATGTGTACGTTTGTGGGAGATTGTTAAATATTGTAACACACCCTACATTGCATTAATTTAGAATAATGTATGATATCTCCGCAATTCAGATCCTGGACGAGCTGGACTACAGTGGCATTGGGCGCAACAGGGAGTTGAGTGCGCACATGCTGGACCACCTGATAGGCAACGCACCACGCTTCATGAGGCAGTTTGTGGAACCCATCATGTTGGTACTGGTGCCCAAGCTGAGGGATCAAGACCCCAACCCGGCTGTTACTGTCTGCATCCTCACTGCCATCGGAGACTTAGCACAGGTACCGGTGTCTTGGTAGTGCTTGCTGGTCTCCCTATTCTTCACTTGTTTATGGGCCCTTATCTTCACTGTATTGATTATTTATTCTCTTTTATTCTTTTAGCTTCTGCTCCCCATTTTCTTCATCATGCTAGTGCTTGCTGGTCTTCCCATTTTTACTGTTCTGCATACTGATCCTCATCTTCACTGTATTGCCTATTGAGTCTATTCTTTTAACTTTTGTTCCTCTGATTTTTCATTTTTGTCTTCTGATCCTCAAGTTTTTTACAAAGTTTGTCTTCTGGTTCTCTCAAAGTTATGTCTCTTGGTCCTTTTATTGTGCATGTTTTGCTTAGGACACATCATAATTTTCAAGTGGGTATTTTGACTCCCTGGCTTTGTCTTTGTGGGAATGGAGCCATTGATGATGACGATGAATATTGTTATGGCTTTAGGTGAGTGGCGGGGAGATGCAGAAGTGGCTGGGTGAGCTCATGCCACAGCTGCTAGAGATGCTCGGGGACGGAACATCAGGGTGGAAGCGACGAGTGGCCCTGTGGACTCTGGGTCAGCTGGTGGAGAACACGGGCTATGCAACGCACCCCTACACCCAACACCCCACCCTGCTGGACGTGCTGCTCTCCTTCCTCAAGACAGAACAGCAGCCAGCCGTCAGGTAAGGGTGTGTATGAGAGAGAGAGAGAGAGAGAGAGAGGGATTGATTTATTGATTTATTTTAGTGATTTGAAGTTAGAGGGAGTATGGATTTTAGTGATGATTTGAAGTTAGAGGAAGTATGAATTTTAGTTATGAAGTGATGTTTGAGAATAGAGACAATTTTAGTTCTTGATGTGTACTAAGTTTCTGGCGTGGCACAGGCGGGGCACCATTCGAGTCCTGGGCTTGCTGGGGGCTCTGGACCCCTACAAGCACAAGATGAACGTGGGCACCATCAAGATACAGGAGGATACGGGTGTGGCCGTCATCTCCATCACTGACCCAAAGACTGACGATCTCTCTCCAGGTAACTACTTTTCTTTATGCTTACTTCTTCGCTTTTGTTTCCACTCATCACAGATTGATTTCTCCTTCAGATAGTATTTGTGCTTTTTCATGTACATTTGGAAAGAGAAGTGCTCATCTATAAAGAATCACAAGCTGCTCTTTGTTGGGCTTATTTATACTAAACTGTTTTCACTCACCACAGATAGATTTCCCTTTAAATAGCATTTTTACCTGCTCATTATAGCTCTGAAGGAGAAGAGGTGCTCATCCATCAAGAATTGTAAAGCTCTCATGCAGTATGATCTATAATATGAAAGTTGACTTTACCTATTCACAAACCTACCTTCAAACTGAACAGGGAGAAAGGTAAAGTTAGATGCATAAGCTATAGCTGTGCGTGGGTGTGATGCTCATCTCTATTGCATAAGGAGAAGTACATGTGAAATTTTGGCCAATCTAACTTATCTTAACCCGACAGAGATGGGCACGAGTGAGATGCTGGTGAACATGAGCTACTCGTCCCTTGAGGAGTTCTACCCTGCGTGTGCCATCGCCATGCTGCTCAAGGTCATCAAGGATCCCACCCTCTCACAGAACCACAATGAAGTCGTCAGGGTAGGTCATTTCAGCGGGATCACACCTACTTGTTCTTAACTTATTTGTGTGTTGTTGTATTTACTAATTTGTGGCCTCTCATTATTGTCTACTAGTATACTCTTTTCTAATTTATTTGTTTGGTTATCATTATAATCAAATATACGGTACTGCTTTTTTTATTTGGCTATCCTTTTACTGGAATAATTGTCTCAAAGTTATGTTTTCTCCAATTTATACATTATTTAGTTCATGTTTTCACCCCTTATTCTCACCTTGATAACCACCACTCTGTATTACCTTTCTTTCATCCCATCTTCACATGCCAATCCTTTGTATTATCAAATCTCTGGGGGCCTGGAAGAGTGCCATGCTTCCCAAATTCTCTCTATATTACCATCAGATATTCTTAAGTATCTGTTTTATCTCCTCCTTACAGGCCATCACCTTCATCTTCAAGTCCCTGGGGGTGAAGGGAGTACCATACCTTGCCCAGGTGGTCCCCTCGCTCCTCACTGTCATCAGGACCTCTGACGCCAACTTCCGGGACTTCCTCTTCCAGCAACTGGCAACCCTCATCGGCATTGTCAAGCAGCACATCCGTAACTACCTGGATGGCATCATTAAGGTTCTAAAGGTAAGCCAGGTGATGGAGGAGGCTTAGGAGAGTGATTGAAGCTAGAACAGGTAGTGGATAAAGGTATCTAGAGTAGAAGATAATTTATAGGTGTAGGGCTTTGTAAACATATGTAGGCATGTAAATGTAAACAGAGGCAATGTAAATGTATGTAGGACTTTAGGACTTGAAAAATAATTTGCTATCACAAGGTAGACATTATTAACCATTACTAATTTTGTATAAGACAAGTAAGCTGTTGAAAGGCCATAGATTGTGCATCCCCAGCATGCAAAGATAAAAACGCTACAGGTATATACATTTTTATTGGCCATACCAACAGCCACTTTTCATATGAGGTAGATGAAGCAAATCTCACCTAGCCAGTGACACTAATTGCCTCATCTCCTTTATCCATATTCATCAATCCTTTTCCATATGACCTTCCTTTCCTCTCTCACCTCCTACCCACAACTCCCTCAAACCTCTATGTCTCCTCCTACAGGAGTTCTGGGTGACGGGTGGCAAGCGCGAGACCACCATAACCATCATCACGGTGGTGGAGAGCATCGCGGTTGCTGTGGGCTCAGAGTTCAAGGTGTACCTCAAGGAACTGGTGCCCATGATACTCAAGTCCATGATTCATGACTCAAAGGAGAAGCAAGTCACAGGCAAGGTAAGAACTCTAGGAAATGCTTATAAATACTGTCATTGTGTTTGTGATGGGTTTTGAATTTTGTTTAACGTTGTTCTTTTACTATTTCATTAGAGGTGGAAATATTTTTGCCATCCCCATCCTTGAATGAGGCACAGACACCTTTCAAGAATCATGTTGAGATATGTTAAACATTGTAATCTTCAATTAAGTTACATCCAAAGGATACTGCAGTTTGAAATTTGTCCTGTACCTAGGGATATCACATACAAAAAAAAAGAAGAAAAAAAATCAGTCAAACTTGCTAAGCCTGAGCATATCATGAGATTCACCAAGGGTTTCCAGTTCAATCATTGTGTAAAATAGTAACAAAACTGAAGTAAATTGTTGTGTGAAATAGTGACAAGACTGAAATAAATTGTCATTGTGAGTTCCTTTCAATGACACCTGCTGTATGTACCATCATCTAACCTCACCTTTTTTTTCTCCAGCTGCTCCTAGCCTTCCAGAGCTTTGGGGCAACCCTAGAGGAGTTTCTACATATGATCCTTCCCTACGTGGTGAAGCTCTTTGATGCCCCCGACGTGCCGCTGACTGTCCGCCGCACTTCCCTGGAGACTGTCGACCACTTTGCTGACTACCTCGACCTCACCGACTACACCTCCAAGATCATACACCCCCTGGTAGGCCTAGTGGTGTTGCTATGGTTGTTGTTATTGTTGTTGGAGCAATGGGGAACACAAGCTTTATTTATAGGTGTAGGTGAATAGACGGATTGTTTAAGGGGTAATTTTGATGTTAGTGTGTGATTATTTTGTTGGATGTAAGAAAATTTTAGACTTAATTGTATTTTATATAGGTGTTAATATCAGTAAAGATGGTAAGGATAACAGTATAAGGGATGATAGTGATAATATAATGATTAGTAGTAATGGCATTCGGGAATTATCATCATCAACACTTTCTCACTTACATATGGTGTGGATACTGATATGGGTAAATGGTATCATAGTGGTATCCTCCTCATCAAGTTGTCCAATTTCCTGCAATAAGGATGGGGAGTCAGAATGACCTCTTTCAATATCAGGTTTGGAATACCTCAAAAGAAAGAGTAGGAAAGCATTTAAGTAAAAATATAATGACAGCAACAATAATAATAAAAATAATGATAATAATAATGATGACCTCAATAAACCATGATGTCACTTGTCAGATGCGCACGTTGGACACCTGCCCTGAGCTGCGTCCACAGGGGATGGATGTGCTGTGTGCACTGGCCACTCAGCTGGGGCGCTCCTATGAGTGCTTCATCCCCGTCGTTCACCGCATCACCATCAGGCACAAAATTTCACACCCGAGATACGACATCCTGGTGGCCAAGGTCGTCAAGGTGAGGGATACTTTGCTAATCTCTACACTTTACACCTGTCATGTTAACTTCAAGAATAATCCCTTCCCTTGCCAGCCCAGCATCCAACAATCTAATTTAACCTTTCTCAGCATCCACCAGTCACATGCAGCCTGAGTTGGGCAGGATTCATGGCTTTTTTGTGGATTGGTCAATGATATACAATGAATTTAATGATATCCTGTTTAACACATTTGCATTCCATCTTCACCACTCTACAGGGCCTGACTGTTTCTGAGGCAGAGATGACCATCATAACAGCCCACCAGCGCACCAAACGACCCCACAACCGCGATCACCAGCTGGAGGCAGACTCTGTCACCATCAAGAAGGTCAGGCTGGCATGACTGGGTCATGCTAGTTTAGTTAAGCAAGACTGTCAGTCAGGAATTAACCAATATCTTCAAACAGATCTGCAAACACATGACAGGCAGCAACTTATAGCAAAACTCAACAAAGAATGAGCTCACTTTGTAAAATAGAAAGTTTCATTATTGAGGACCATCACCTACTCCATCACAGGGCACAGTGGGTGTGGAGTCCATCCAGCGGGCGTGGCACTTCGTACGTCTTGTGAGTAAGGATGACTGGCTTGAGTGGCTCAGGAGGTTCAGCATAGAGCTTATGAAGGCATCACCATCACCAGCTCTCAGGTGAGTAGCTTACCAGCATCTTTGAGTATCCCACCTCCGCTTTCACATCCTTACTCACACTCACCACCATGCTATTTCTCTCTTCTTCACATCCTTTGATTCTTCCTGGCTTTCCACACCTTAAATGTTTTCTTCTTCTTTCAGACACACATGCACTCATTTCATTCTCCTTCACATTTGCCCTTCCCCACATACACATTTCTGCCCTTGTGTATTTATTCTCTAATCCCTTCCTCACACAAATACACATATGTTCACACCTTTTCTTCCTTCCCTACTCATACACATTTCCTCTTTCCTCCCTCATACACTCACACTCTTCCTTCCTTCCCATGCCATTTTTTCCTCACAAAGAAAGCATCACACTATAGCGCACACACACACACACACATGCATTCCATGTCATTCTTTTCACTCATTCACCTTTAAAATCTCAAAAATTACCTTTACAGCAACCTAATCATACCCTTTCACCCACCCAGGTCCTGTTATGCTGTGGCCACAAAGTATGTTCAGCTCTCAAGGGACCTGTTCAATGCTGCTTTTGTGTCCTGCTGGAGTGAGCTGAATGAGAGCCTCCAGGATGACCTTCTCCAGTCCCTCCGCCAAGCTCTCACCTCACAGGACATCCCCGAGATCACCCAGACTCTCCTCAACCTGGCAGAGTTCATGGAGCACTGTGATAAGGTGGGTCCTGCTCTTTGGCTCCAGCTCTCTGTTCATTGGTCTATCACGTTTGTAGTCTCTTGTATATTGTTAGTTCCTTGTTTTGGGGTTTTTAGTGTTTTCATTTTGGATGATTTGAGTTCTATCTTTGTTGCTGGACTTTATTTCTGTAAGGTTGATGTGTTGATAGTAGTGTTAGTAGTAATGGTATAGGTAGTTGTAATTGCAGTAATAGAAAGTATAGTATATCATATGAAATATATAATTGTTTTCCATGTGTTGATATGTGAACTTATGACCTATTCCAACACTGCCATCTCTGCTCTTTAGGGTCCACTGCCTCTAGAGCTGCAGCTGCTGGGAGAGAAGGCAATGGAGTGTCGGGCATATGCCAAGGCACTTCATTACAAGGAGGAAGAGTTCCACAAGGGCCCCACCTCTGAGGTCCTGGAACACCTCATCTCCATCAACAACAAGCTGGGCCAGAAGGAGGCAGCTGCAGGTAGGTGGCAGTGCTGAGGGAAGAGGTTTTGATATAGGTAAAGAAGTTGATAGGCTGTGGAAAGGAAGTTGGGTCAAAATTACTATTCATCAACTTGAAACTAGAAAGCATTATAAGACATGGGAAACAGCTGAGACAGAACTGAGGTTAGACAATGGGTTTAGGTTATTCAAGCATTCACATAAATCTAGAAATATGGAACAAGGATGGGATGAGCTCTGTATGCCATAAAATAGCTATTCATTCACAAGCAATTTTCAAGCTCACATATAAAGTGCTACATGATCTTGGCTGAGGTGTTGCATGAGTGTAGTGTAAAGCAACAGAGCATTGGGGAGATATCTAGTACAATGTTTCTAAATGTGGGAAGTAAGGAGTAGGTAGGAAGACACCTACCAAAATGGCTGTTAGCCACTCCCGGGGAGGTACCGTATTTTGCAATGTATAACGCGCACCTTTTTCATTTAAAAATTGCCAGAAAGTTACCCCTGCGCGGTATATGCCGAAGGTACAAATTTTATAATTTTTTTGTCTGCCTTTTTCTGCCATTTTGAAGTTTGCATAGGATTTTATGGGTCAACGTGACTCCTAGGCTGCCACACAACTTCTCCGTGCCATTCTCATATTAACGTACCTCACTTCCTTTATATCAAAACTAGGTAAATACAGGGAAGGGGAAAGGGAGGAGGAGAGAGACAGAGTGAGTGATAAAAAAAATATACAAATAGCCTTAACTTATCAACAGTGGTGTTCCACATGGCTCTGTCCTTTCACCCACTCTCTTCCTGTTATTCATCAATGATATTCTTTCCATAACAAAGTATCCTATCCACTCATATACCTACGACTCTACTCTGCATTATTCAACTTCTTTCAATAGAAGACCCTCTCAACAGGAATTACAAGACTCCAGACTGGAGGCTGCAGAACGCTTAACCTCAGGCCTTACTATCATTTTCGATTGGGGTAAAAGGAACCTTGTGTCTTTCAATGCCTCAAAAACTCAATTTCTCCACCTATCATCTCAACACAATCTTCCAAACACCTATCCCCTATTCTTCAATAACACTCAGCTGTCACCATCTTCAACACTAAACACTATCCTTAACTCAAATTCTTAACTGGAAACTTCACATCTCTCTCACTAAATCAGCTTCCTCGAGGTTGGGCATTCTATAATGTCTCCGCCAGTTCTTCTCTCCTGCACAGTTGCTATCCATATACAGGGGCCTTGTCCGCCCTCGTATGGAGTATGCATCTCACGTGTGGGGGGGCTCCACTCACACAGCTCTCTTGGACAGAGTGGAGTCTCAGCCTCTTCATCTCATCAGCTCTCCTCCTCTTACTGATAGTCTTCTACCTTCCACCGCCGTGTTGCCTCTTTTTCTATCTTCTATCGATAATTTCACGCTGACTGCTCTTCTGAGCTGGCTAACTGCATGCCTCCCCCCCTCCCCCGGCCTCGCTGCACATGACTTTTTATTCAAGCTCATCCCTTTACTGTCCAAATCCCTTATGCTGGTAAACTCTGGAACAATCTTCCTTCATCTGTATTCCCTCCTGCCTACGACTGAACTCTTTAAAGAGGAGGGTATACAGGAAGCAGAGAGCGATATATAAGGAAAGATCACATTCACCCTCAGGGTTACTGGAGTACGCCCGCAAGAACAACCGCACAGACATGAAGGTGCAGGAGCGGTGGCACGAGAAGCTGCATGACTGGGACCAGGCTCTCCAGGCGTACTCCACCAAGCTGGAGACACAGCCCGACGACCTCGCCCTCGTGCTGGGCCAGATGAGGTGTCTGGAGGCCCTCGGGGAATGGTAAGTCTAGGCATAGTCACAGTCAGTTAAGTGTAGCCATGTGTAGATGTGCTTGAGTCAGTCACATAAAATACTGGTTGAAATATCCTTTTAATCACAGTTATTTGATAAATTAATGTTTCATCTCCTCATCCTGACTATAAGAAGTGGGATAATGACGATGGTGATGATTAGTTTTCTACATAAATTAAATTAGATAACGACATTGAACATTCCTTCCTTTGCTATCCCTATGGAGCAGCATGCAACACACATTTTACCATTGTTTTATGTACCTTTTTCCTTTCTCCATTATTCATATCCCATTGCTCTCCATTTCTTGTCTGTTTTTTTCCATTTTTTTCTTTATAGCACTGTAGACCATGCCAGTCTTTTATCACACCATTTTGCTTTTCATTCTCATGGTTCTGTGCTGTGATAATAATGATAATAATTCCCAAATGTTTGGTTCTGTAAATATGTAGCTAATGTAAATCAGATGTAGTAATTGGTGGTTTAAGAGAAAACAAACACACCTTTCTAACCCCTTTGTGGCCTGCAGGGGAGAGCTGTACAGTGTGTCGTGTGACCGGTGGATGGGGACGATGCCGGAGGAGGTGCGAGCCCAGATGTCCCGAGTGGCTGCAGCATCCGCCTGGGCCATGGGGGAGTGGAGCATGATGGAGGAGTACAGCCGCTGCATCCCCCGCGACACCAACGAGGGGGCCTTCTACCGCGCTGTGCTGTCCGTGCATAAAGACCAGCATCATGTGGCCCAGCAGGTGGGTGTGGGAGAGGGAGAGGAAGGAAGACAAACCAATGAACTCGAACTGCATTCTCTCACTTGTCATCTTTAGTTTATTGACAAACTACACAACAGACAAACCAAGGGACTCCAGCTGTATTCTCCCATTTGTTATCTTCATAGTTTATAGGTATAGCAGTGGATTATGTAGACACCAAACTCAAGACTGCAAGAAATTATTTACAGAAGCCTAGGAGAAGTTACAGTGAAGATTGAACAAACATTTAATCACCTTCACTTACAGTAGACCCTCTATTTAATGCAAGATAGGTACCAAATAAATTCAGGCAAAATGGAAGTTGTTGTACATCTGGGATTGGTGGGACTCTGTCTTGTCTGTGTGTGAAGGAGTCATCTCAATGGTGTGTCATAAGAAAACATGTTTAAAGAAATTTGCTGAATGGAAGCTCTACTGTACTTATCATTTTCCATTTCCTTTGCAGTACATTGACACAGCAAGGGATCTTCTGGACACGGAACTCACAGCCATGGTGGGAGAAAGTTACCAGCGTGCCTACAACTCCATGGTGGCAGTGCAGATGCTGGCCGAGCTGGAGGAGGTGATTCAGTACAAGCTGGTGCCGGAGCGGAGGCAGCCCATCACACAGATCTGGTGGGAGAGGCTGCAGGTGAGTGAAGGAGACTGGGAAAAGGAGCAAGGGTGTCCTGGTTGAAGGAAGGAAATTTCAAGTGGATGAATGGGCATAGTGGGAATAGGAAACTGGTAATGAAGAGGTTAGCACATTTGACTCAAACTATAGAGGTGCTGTAGTTCTGAGCCAAGCAGAGGCATTTTAGCTGATTAGTTTTCATACTAAACCTCCTGTTCACCAAGCAGAAAGTAATTAAAGATGCATTTAGAGGGATAGTGACTGCACTTTCCTTTAAAACTGGGTCATGGTCTCAATGGGTAGAGCTTGCATGTTGGGAGGAGAAAAAAGCTCCATATGAAAACATCAAAGACTACATGGAAGCAAGGCCTGAGCCAAGAATCACCTTCCCCAGGGGTGCCAACGTGTGGTGGAGGACTGGCAGAAGATCCTGCAGGTGCGCTCCCTTGTACTGTCCCCTCAGGAGGACATGCGGCCGTGGCTCAAATTTGCCTCGCTGTGCCGCAAGTCAGGTCGCCTCGCCCTCTCCCACAAGACACTGGTGCGTCTACTTGGCTGTGACCCATCCGTCAGCCCCTCCCAGCCTCTGCCCATCAGCCACCCTCATGTCACCTACCAATACTGCAAGCACATCTACACCTACACAAACAGACGCCAGGAGGCTTATGGGTAAGAGCAAGATATAGAAACTGCCATACTAGTATTTATCTATATCCATCTGTTGGTTGGCTAAATCACGTGTTATCACGTCACATCCACAGGCGCCTGCAGAAGTTCCTCCAGTTCTTGGCTCCTGCTGTGGTTGTCGTGGGTGGAGGCAACCAGAATGGGGACAACAAGCTCCGTAAACTAGTCTCCCGTGTCTACCTCAAGCTGGGTGACTGGTGAGTGGCATGTGTTTTAATGAGTATACACACACACACGTCCTGCTCTGCCAAGTGGTGCTGTGAACTAGTCAGCTTGTGATAAGGGAATTCTCTCCCCTTGCCTCACTGATATGAATTTATAAGTTGTGTACAGTGCATGAAACTCCTTTGCCCATCCCTATCCTTTACAGTGTACACCCTCCAACATGACTTTAGTAACCCTGCACATCACCCCTTTCTCACCCCACATCCCTTACACCCTCCACCCTTCAATAATCCCATGCTTCACTCCTTCCTCACCGACACAACACAACATCAGTAACCCCACACTTCGCTTCTTCCTCACCTCACAGGTATGAGCAGCTTCATGGCCTGAATGAGGAGAACATTGCTAACATCCTGACCTACTACACCCACGCCAAGGACACGGACGAGACCTGCTACAAGGCCTGGCACGCCTACGCCTACATGAACTTTGAGGCGATACTCTTCTACAAAGGGAAGATGGATGTCAAGGGAGAGGCACCCACCACACCAGGGGAGGATTCAACATCAGGGGCAGCTGCTGTGGTCACCCCTAGCAAGAAAAAGGTGAGAGAATGAGGCACCAGACATACAAAAAGCATTATTAATCATGTATTTTAAAAGTTCAGTCTTAATATGGTTTTATGGTTTACAGATAGCTGCATAAACCTCCATAACTTAAGCAGGACATTCTGTTTTGCACTAAGTATTTTAACAGACCAGATAGGCAGATAAACAGGCATAGTCAAACAGCATTATTCAGTATTTTAATAGTATATTGTCATGTTATGGTTTCATGGTTTACAAATAGCTGCATAAAGCTCCCTAATTTCAGCAAGTCATTCTTTTATGGAGGAAACACTGTATTATTCCAGACTAGCAAACAGTTTCTTTCCTTTCTCATATTATAAAGAAATCCAAATTGTGTGGCAGTTATATCAGTGTTCCCTAACTGATGGACAGACATTATGATATGCAAAGAACCACAACAATTTCAATTTCACTCAACTCTCCAATTCTCATAACAGAGGTCAGCTGGAGACTTCACTGTGGCGGCAGTCAAAGGGTTCATTCGCTCCATCTCTCTGAGTGACGGCAACAGCCTGCAGGACACACTGCGCCTGCTGACTGTCTGGTTTGAGCACGGCCACCAGTCTGGGGTTTATGAGGCCCTGGTGGACGGACTCAAGACCATTCAGATTGACACTTGGCTGCAGGTGAGAATGAGGCAGGTCTATGATGTTACAGGTTAGACCAAAGATTGATTTTTACACATTACTTTTGTTTTTGTGGGAACAGTGATTAGTGGCCTTTTTTTTTTTTAAACTTTTTTTTTTGTTGTTGCCCTTGAGCTGTTTCTTTAGCTGTAAAAAAAAAAAAAAAAAGATAGGGTAAGTGAAAAGAAATGTATTGTGACAGCCAGAGGTGAGACCAGATCAAGTCCTACAATTTCACAGGTTTTGGTAAAGTTTGGTTGTAGGATTCTATAAAACTAAAACTAAAAGTAAATGTAAGACTACTAAATGTCTTTCCTGCTGCTTAGTTGGGCCTGTCATTGTTGAACTCATATTTTTCAATTATATTTTTTATCAATCCCTTTGTGTTGGTGTTTTCTATTGCCCACCATCATTTCAAATTTGCTCTTATTCCTTCCATGACTAATTTTACATCTATCTTGCCATCCATCTTGCATTTTTCTAACATATTTTCTGCCAATCTATTTTTATGTTGTCTACAGCTCACTAACATACCAAACATGCTGTATCCCTTCCCATGACTAATTTTACATTATTTCTTCCCTTGTTCAGGTCATCCCGCAGCTCATTGCTCGCATAGACACCCCACGCTCTCTGGTGTCCAAGCTCATCCACCAACTGCTTATGGACATTGGCAAGCACCACCCTCAGGCCCTCATCTATCCCCTCACTGTGGCAGCCAAGTCCTCAGTGGTCGCCCGTTCTCAAGCTGCAGAGAAGATCCTGAAGAACATGAGGGAACATTCAGCTAATCTTGTACAGCAGGCCATGATGGTGAGTGGATTTATGTTGTGTTTGTATTCTTGGCACATTTTTTGTTCTGTATGCTCATTTATAGCACTTGTGTTTTTTTGTGGTGGTTTGGTATCGGCTAAGATTGTTGTCTCACTAGTCTATTTTGTGTTTGGTTGGAGGAGACGATATGGTTTAGACAAAAGAGGATAATATGTAGAAATTTGTCCCTTAACCCACCCGGAAAACCACTACCTCATCCTCTCTCCCTCTCTCTCACCCTACATACCCATATCCCATCCTTTCTCTTTTTTCTTTCCAGTTGATGCACTCTACATGATGTCCCCTCCCTCTCTCACTCTCTGTCACCCAACACTACCATCTTATTATTTTTCTCCCTCTGTCACTCTCTTTACAAAGCATCCCATTCTCTTCTTAACTCTGCAAACCATCATCCCAACCTTCCTTTCCCTCTCCCTGACCTGCACATAACCATACCATCCCTTCTACCCCTGACTCATCTTGCTTTTCATCCAACCCCTCAGGTCTCGGAGGAACTGATCCGTGTGGCTATCCTGTGGCATGAGACTTGGCACGAGGGTCTGGAGGAGGCCAGTCGACTCTACTTTGGGGAGCGCAACGAGTCAGGGATGTTCCGCACGCTGGAGCCGCTGCACGCCATGATGGCTCGCGGTGCACAGACACTCAAGGAGATGTCCTTCAACCAGGTGAGTCTTGTTTCTGACTGTGTGTTTGCCTCCCTATGCAGTGGAGATGGATGGATGGTCTCCTTACACCTGTACCTAAGGATTTTAGACTACGGACGGTGTTTTTGCAGATATCTTCTCCCACTACTGTATTATATTATATAATGTGTGTAGTGTGTATGTATAGATATGATTTATTATCAAGCTATCGGCCCATTAACAGCGGAATTAGCTATTGCTTATACTGGTGTATGTAACTATTATATATATAATTAACAAAATAGAAAAAATCACAGGTGGAAGGCTGATGGTGTGAGTAGGGGGGGGAAGGGTCATGTGACTGGGGTAGAGAGAAGGAGTGGTGGGGGTTTTCAGGGTGGTGGTGGTGGAGGGATTCTGTGTAACACCTTTGATATGATGACTGGATTAGGTAATATATCACAGTAAACTCCTCACATAACACATATAGCAATATATGTTGTTTAAAAAATTACGAAACGGATGTTCAAATCATACTCATCCAACGATTAGTTTAGGAGATATCTGGGGTGTATTTAGGACCTTGAAACATTGGGGGCTTAACCCAGCTCAAAATGCTAGGTGGTTGGAGGTGAATGAAGCACAGAGTTTTAGGGTAATTCTGAGGCCTTTCTGACATACATTAGGGCCAATTTATGTGTTATTGTATTTAGCAGCAACACTGAAAATATGGCAAGTGTGTTATAATAAAACCTTCAAGGTCATTATCAAATTATGGTAAGCATAAGCATATTTAAGTGCTTAAGACTGATATATCATACATATAAATGTACTGTACTGACAACTTTAACCCGTACAACCCCGCACTATTTTGAACTTTTTTTCACCTCAATCCTGAGCCCCTATCAGTTTTTTTTTTTATTGCATAAATCAATTGGAAATAATCTAAAACTAAGGGGAAAAGGTATATTAACACTCATATTGGCTTATTCTTGTCTCTATGGGGTATGGTTATGGAGTACGCTTCAGTGCGTCCTCCCGCCCAGCCGTCAAGCTCCATCATCTTGCGCACCACTCTGACACTGTGTTATTCTTGCTTTAATGATGTTGTAAGCAGTATGATTGTCTTTTTGACTACGTACATGCACAACTGTGTAAATTTTATAGTAATAACTAAATATATACTTTTTCTGTGCGTAAATTTATACCAAACATTCACTTTTACTGTTGCTTCTCTGTCGATCTTGCTGTCAATCATTATTGTCTTGGTAATAATATATAAGAAACACAAAACGTTTTTGATATAGCCTAGTTAGCGGCTTTTTTCGCTCAGAACTGCACTTGGGTGTGCTGAGTTCACTATGGCTGTGGCGGGAGTCAGGCGACGCTCTCTCTCTCTCTCTCTCTCTCTCTCTCTCTCTCTTTTTTTTCTGACAGCTATAGACGGCCCTTGGTGTACAAATGAGGTGTCGGCTATAGCCGTCAGCTGGGCTATTTGGGTTAGATTAAAATGTATTCCTTCAGGTACGTTTACTGCAGAGAATAAGGCACTAAAAACTGATGAAAAGCAATTGGCCGTTTTTACAATGTATAATATTAAAATAAAGAACATCTGAGTAAGTGAGCATCAAGTAATTAGCAATCAGAAACTACCATTTTTCACAAATTCAGCTAGTTTTTTATTAAATTTATTCATGGGTTTGGGAGACTTGGCAGGGCTGGTCACAGGTCCTGCCCCTCCCTAACCCCCACCACAGCCCTCATTTTAAGATGGTTCTACTAAGTCGCGTTCATTATTGTCGCCATGTTTATCGTTATCGACGTCATGAAAGGTGACCAGAGTGAGGACGTTTCTATTCCGCCTGAGGATGCTGACCCTGTTAGGGAGTTGGTAGCAGCTGTGGGTGAGGCGGACGACACTTAAGTTAGAATCCGTGGCCCCACCTGGAGAAGTACTTTGTTCTTAAATCAAGAGATATGATGAACACCAATGTCTTGCATTTCCGGTGTGTCATATGCCACCCCAAGGAGACCATCATTAACGGACAGATGGGGTTTTAGAGCCAAAATACTAAACTGAAGCTAAATTCATATAAAAAGTTAGCGGATAATGCTTAGCAGTAGCTTCCACTAATTTCTTTATCAGGTTATCAATTTGGCATAAGTGAAGCTAACTTTTCAGTTAGTGGATTACCAGTTAGCGAAGCTAACTTTTTTGTTAGTGGTGCCCACCACTGCATTTTGTATTGGCCTGGCTGGGGCTATTCTTAAAGAAAAGAAAAAAAAATGAGATCCGGGGCTATTCATAAAACATTCTGGGCTATAGCTCCGAAATCCCATGCCTAACTACGCCACTGTCGACTCTTTGGTATATGTAAGGTTTTGTGGCCTGGGTCTTAGGGAGCTGACTGTCTGCCATCATAGCACTTATCTGTAGTACCTTAACATAAGAAGGGTTGGTTCTGAGAAGACAAATTACACTTGTGCAGTGGTACCCAAGGGTGTTGATGAGCATGAAATTGTCTCTCTTTATGTACAAGTGCCTGATGGACCTTTTTAAAGATCATGTTTTGGATTTCATTCTGAGATTCTTCACAATATGATATAATAAAAAGAGAGGAATAAACATGAATATTAGAGAGACATATAATTATCGGTAAGGAACATTGGCAAATAGGAAAGTGTCCTTTCCTTTTCCTCTCCTCTCCTCTCTTCTCCATCCTTCCACCATGCTCGTAACACACTGTACTCCACACCCATCACTACTCCAGAGAGGTAACATTTCCACCACTAAAGGTCAAGAGCTTGATCAGAAATACCTGGTGAGTCGGGCAAAGTCCATCCTCTCCTTACCTTTGCCCTTCCAGTTATTCATTGCTCATGTGATTAAAAGAACCAGACCTTTAAGGGGGTATTGTATTGGCTTATCATGCCCCCACTTACTGAAGAGCTGGTAATGCCCTAATCAAAGGTACAGTTTTTCTTTTCTTCTCCATTGGTACTCTTAGTAACTAAGCAGTAGCGGTAGTAACAGTAGCAGGTGTTGTCATCTAATGTAGCCATTTGGACAAAAAGATGAATGTCTGAGCAGTTGTGGCTCTCATTCATCAAGGACTTGCTCTATTGAGTAACATGGGCATGCAGAATATGAAGGTTCTTTTTGCCAACTGAGCCATGCATGGCGACTTGATGAGGACAGTCGTGAAGGCCAGCCAAGGGTACTGTGGCGCAACTCCTTTCAAGTGCAGTGAGATAGAGTTGGTCTTGCCCTCTTTTTTTCTCAGCTCTGAGCCAGGGTTGTTTGATTTAACCCTCACAGCGTCGGCGTCGTACATGTACGACACAGGCTGAGTCACCTTCCCAGCGTCGGCGTCGTACATATACGACGCGACAATTTACGACACACACCGTGACTCAGATGTCATTTTTGACACTTTTCATGACTTAAACCTATGTTTTTTCAGCATTTCTGACATAATGGGAGAAAAAATTTTTTTGAAAAGTGCCGACGCTGGGGGGGGTCACGGGTGGGAAATGTTCCGACGCCATGGGGGTTAAATCAAGTTGATTTAAATCACTGATTTAAATCATGATTTAAATCAAATGATGTAAAAAAAAATCATTGATTAAATCAAGATTTATATTATTTTAATTTTTTTAATGTCATTGATTTAAATCTTGATCTTATTGCTGAGCAACAACATAGAATGGATAAATAAACAAAGAAAACACTCTCTAACTTTGATATCAATATTTTCCCTGTCAGCCACACTTGGTCCGTCTAGTGTCTTTCTAAAGGTATCTTGCTGAGGCAGAGTGATGGTTTCAAAAGTATTTTACAACATGAAGCACATGTTCTTTTATGTTGCCAATTTCCTTGAACCAATACATTTAGATTGTGTGCAGGAAAACCATGGGTTAGTAACTTCAGTTCATTTGCTTGTTGTAACTGTTTTCTCATCTTGTTGACAATGGCTACATTAGATGCTTAAGTCTGACCTCATACATATAGCAAGTTTCTCACCCCTTGGATTTTTTTTTATTTATTTATTTTTATTTTTATTTTTTATGCCTCCATGGTCTAGTGGTTAGCGTGCCTTGCTTCAAACCCGCGCCCTGGGTTGGAATCCCGACCTGGGCAGTCAGCGTGCTGCTCATCCTCCCTTTTGGGTCGGTCGATAGTCGATACATGGGTACCTGCGGAAACTTGGGGAAAGTAAACTGTGGCAACCCAGATGTCATGCTAACCCTGTCCTGGGGTGATGGGTTCTTCCCATGAGCACTGCAACCATGCTCAGCTGTAGCGCATGCCCCCATCTTTACTCTTTTGGTAGGTCCCAGTCAATTGTGGCGCAGGCAAGTGTTTTATAGTACCGCCATCTTGCTTGTCTAACCCCCCCCCCCCCCCCCCGAGCTTCACTTGGTCATCTTTAGTGAGTTTGGCTGGAGTCTGGTTGATGGGCAATCATGAGTACACCATGTGGGTAGTCTTGGGTCCCTCCAAACACTCAATTGAACTAAAGAAAAGCTATTAAAAGGGACAGAAAACACCAAATATAGGAAGTGGCAGTAAAGGAAATAATTGAAATATTTTCCCCTATTTTTCAAAGAATCACTTCACATACATGGATCATCCACAGCCATTTCTGATACTTTCATTTGAAGCTGCATTCATCTTTCATTGTGCAATTTCAGTCAGGACATGTCCAAAACATGACATGATCTGGTTAGACTGTTAAGAGACTAGAGAGAGTTGTGGTGTGGTGCTACCACTTAAGATTTGCCGGACTATACAGCCAGTGGCTGGCTGGCTGTGGCTGGTCAGTCTTAGGACTGGCTCAAACAGCCAGCCAGGTTACTTATGATGATGAAACATGATACAAGAATACTCCAACAAGTGTTTGAAACTAAGGTAGAGAATATAGAGGTTTACATTCATTTAATCATTTTCATTAATAAAAAAGAATAAAAAATCTATTTAAATAAAGAAAAATCTGATTTAAATAAAAAAATCCATTTTTTTTTTTATTTTTTATTTTTTTATTTTAATCTAAAAAATCAACAACCCTGCCTGAGCTCTCCTATTTTTTATTCTCCTTGTCTGTTTATCTTCTGGCATGTTTCTGATTGAATATCTTTACATTTTTTTATCCTTGAATTATTTATCTCCCAAGGTTTATCTTTCGTTCATCTGTAATCTTTTTTAGATTTTTATCAAAGTTATCTGAAGATTTGATTAGATATCTTTAACTATTTTCAACTTTTATCCCTGGAAATTTATCTCCCTTGGAGAATAATTTGCTGTTAAATAAATACAATGAAATTGAACAGATCTTTAATAAATGATGCATCTATGGCTGGAGCACTTGACCAACAGAGCCATAAAGCAAGTTTTGCAACCAGTACCGCTGCTTCACCCAACCCACAGTTGGAGAGAATTGACCAGTAATATACATTGCATGTGAAAATGATGGAGTGAGCAGTAAGACTTCCCCAAGACGTAGTTTTCTTGTTGCGATATCTGAAATCGCAGCTTGGTTCTTCTTTCTGCATAAACACATGGGCTTAGAGTGTCAAGTGGGCTTTTTATTTATATATTTATTTATTTATTTATTTATTTTTTACAACTCGGCCTGTAGCGCCGGTAGGCTTTCTTTTGGGGCCTGGTGGTTGGCCCAAGCCCGTCATGGCACAGGGAATTTTTATAATGATGCCAGTTATGCTTGGTTGAAGGCTCTTCTGTGCCCCATTCCCTTTAGAGGATGTGAATGCTATGCTTAGTGCTTATATGCCTCATCCTCCCCTTCCTTCTTAGGAGTATATTCCCAACCTTCCTCCTTACATCTGAAAGGAGTTCCACACTAATGTCTCTCTCCCTCCTCATTTTCCCCAGGCCTTCGGGCGAGACCTGAACGAGGCGCTGGAGTGGTGTCGCCGCTACCAACGATCACGCAATGTACGCGAGCTGAATCAGGCGTGGGACCTCTACTACCATGTGTTCCGTCGCATCTCCCGCACACTGCCGCAGCTCACCTCTCTCGAGCTGCAAAGCGTCTCTCCACGACTGCTTCAGTGCAGAGACTTGGACATTGCTGTGCCAGGCTCTTACGCACCTGGCCAACCTGTCATTTGTATCAGTCAAGTGCAGTCCTCTCTCCAGGTGCTCACCTCCAAACAGCGACCCAGGAAGTTGTGTATCCGCGGCAGCAACGGCAGGGACTTTGTATTCTTGCTGAAGGGTCACGAGGATCTGCGTCAGGATGAGCGTGTGATGCAGCTCTTCGGCCTGGTCAACACACTGCTCATCAGCAACCCAGACACCTTCCGCCGCAACCTGACCATTCAGCGGTTCGCCGTCATTCCACTGTCCACCAACTCGGGCCTGATTGGGTGGGTGCCTCACTGTGACACTCTGCACGCCCTCATCCGAGACTGGCGTGAGAAGAAGAAGATCCTGTTGAACATCGAGCACCGCATCATGCTGCGGATGGCCCAGGACCTGGACCACCTCACCCTCATGCAAAAGGTGGAGGTGTTTGAGCATGCGCTGGAACACACACACGGTGATGATCTGTCGCGGCTGCTGTGGTTCAAAAGTCCCTCCTCCGAGGTGTGGTTTGATCGGCGCACCAACTACTCCCGCTCCTTGGCCGTCATGTCCATGGTGGGCTACGTTCTGGGCCTCGGCGACCGCCACCCCTCCAACCTCATGCTGGACCAGCTTTCTGGTAAGATCATCCATATTGACTTTGGTGACTGCTTTGAGGTGGCAATGATGCGCGAGAAGTTCCCAGAGAAGATTCCGTTCCGACTGACTCGCATGTTGATACATGCCATGGAGGTGACGGGCATTGACGGCACATACCGCATGACCTGTGAGTCCGTCATGGCCCTGATCCGCCGCAACAAGGACTCCCTCATGGCTATGCTGGAGGCCTTTGTGCATGACCCACTGCTTAACTGGCGCCTCATGGACAACACACAGCCCAAGGGGAAGCGCTCGGTGGTGGCCGAGGGTGAGACTGGGCCATCAGCGCCAGCCTCCACCTCTGCCATTGCCCCTGATCCTTCCCTGGATCCCGCCCCAGCACACGCCCTCTCCCCGACCTCCATGGGGCCGCACAGCCAGGCACGGGAGGATGGTGGAGTGTCGGAGGCTCTCAACAAGAAGGCGGTGGCCATCGTGCATCGTGTGCGAGACAAACTGACAGGCCGAGACTTCTGCACCGAGGACTCGCTGGACGTGCACCGTCAAGTGGAGCTGCTCATCGCTCAGGCTACCTCCCATGAGAACCTCTGCCAGTGCTACATTGGTTGGTGTCCCTTCTGGTGAACACACTCCTTCACCACCACTTGCACCACCCTACCAACACACTCTTCAGGGCATGGTGTGTGGCAGGGAGTTACATTACATTACATTACAGTGGGGATGTGACAAAACTAACACAATAGAACCTATGCCAGTGATACATTGTCCAGTGTCCCTTCAGGTGAACACATTGCTTCACAACCTCTTCCACTGCCCAAAGCCGCCCCTAACATGGTCTTCAAAGGCATAGCATGTAGAGAGGAACATTGCTGAGGGTTGGTGGTAGCGTGACACACCTCATCCTAGTACGGCAGGAGTGTTGTATGTTGTTGTTGGTGTTGTTGGTTGTTAATGTTGTTGCAGTGTTCGCTATGCCTCAAGGATTCTGGCTAAACCTGGAGGAAGGTCGGTCTTTGTGTGCGTGGTATATTGACAGAGGAGGAGGAGGAAGAAAGGAGGAGGAGGAAGAGGAGGGAGGCAGCTACAATCACCTCAGGCCATATTACATCACACACGCACACACACACACACACACACAGGGACACTAACTAAACTAATTCAGCTTCAGACCCCCGAAAGGAATCTGTCAAAGAGGAGGAGGGGGAGAGACGGGAAAGGGGGGAGGAGGGAGAAGGGGGGAAAGAATGATGAAGGCACCTTGGCAACACTGGAGGGAAAAACGCCAGGTAGTCCGTCAACCTTCCTCTGTCTTTTGATAATGTCCAGAGAGGAAACTTTTTTTATTGTCTTTTTCTCCACCCTTTTTTTCCCTCCTGATCATGAGTAAGGGAAGGATTTTTTTTTTTCCTGCCCTTTATACCAGCTGCCATGAAGGGGAAGGAACCAATTGTGATGTTAGTTTCTTCTTCGGGGATTTTGTGATTTGTAAAGCCAAGTTACTAATAGGTAAGGTAAGGCTAATTTAGGTTAAGGTGCGCTGTAGGGTACGCTGTACACTAATGAATAAAGTTGACTGCTTGAATCATCTGTTTGGCATGCGTGTGTGTGTGTGGGGGGGGGTACGCATGCGGAAGGAGGTGATGTAATGATTCTCAAGGTGTCATGTTTTTTCTCCATGGAGTTATGTAAGTTTTTTTAAGGTTTGGGCCGACGATTTTTTTTCTCCAAGGGTTGAACTGAATATTTTTTTTAATTAAGTATGTTTCTATAGGATTCCTGAGGGTGGTTTGATAATAAGAATATGTGTGAAACAAAGATTTTAAAATAGTTCGCTCAGTTGTAATTACATGACATTTTTAAACAGTGTTGCCGCAGCGGAACCTTCAGAGAGAGAGAGAGAGAGAAGGGGTGGGGGGGATCCGTTGAAAAAGACGTTAAACCGTTAAAGATTGGAAGGCTACCTCAACACATTTATTTAGAAGTTATCGCGATCGAGGGCAAAGGTTACTCCACGGGCCAGGTAAACTGGACCGTGGGTTAATTCATCGGACGCTGACGTAAGAGATAGCACGGACATCGTCGTGAGAAAGTGGAGGGGCCTTGCAGACTGTCACCGGTGGCGTGTAGACAGACTACCCTTCGCTCTGTCTGTGTCTGCCTGTCTGGGACCCTGGACACCTAATCGAGTCATTACCGACGGTGAACATTAGAGGTGGACGCTGCTATCTGTGTCCGGGTTAGATAATAGTGTTGGTGTGACGGGTGGTTAGGGAGCGAGTAAGGCGACAAGGGTATACTTTATGTTCAACCCAAACATTTTTTTTATCCCTACCCCAACCATGTGTACTGATATCCCATAAAGTACGGCCACACTGAGCGCGATTTGCTGGGAGGCTGTGGCAAGGATGAGAGACATATTAGTTTGTCTCTCATCCTTGGGCGGTGGAGGGTAGCGGGTAAGAGATAAGGGATGCTGTCGCTACATCGGAAGCGGGAAAATTGCGCTCGATATCAATCATTGTTAAGTGGCTGTCACACACCCTTGATTCTTTTTTATTTTATTATTTTCTTTTTTCACAGCAGAGGAGGCAGCTCAAGGGGAAAAAAATAAAATCAACAACAAGAAAAGCGCTGCTCTAAAGAAAAGAAAGAAAAAAAAAACGAGATGCCCTCCCTTCTCCTTTGTTGTATACTTGCAACAATAAACTATCAATCAATCAATTCTTTCATGTGTGTAAGGTTCCGTTTGCTTCATTTTCGAGTTCATGGCAGATAGATTCTGTTATACCAAGTCCATCACGCCTTAATTTTGATTGGACTCATTCGCCATATATCTTAACCTCTCCTTATCCACTGGTGTAATCGTGTTTAAAAGTTTGTAGATTCAGTTTTCCGAATTTTCACAGCTTTTCTGAGGCTAATCTTTCCTAACTATAGATTAAACCGTCCCAGCGGCCCTTCCTAATCCTCACTCCACGCGTGTAATCGGGTTTTAAAGACTTATCATAACTATCTTCAGCATTAAAAGTTCGTAGATTCATACTTCTTAAGACTTGTCATCTCAGAGGGTTAATATTACCTAACTAGATTAAACCGTCCCAGCGCCCCTTCTTGATCCTCACCCACTCGTGTAATCGTTTTTGTAATTAATGAAGACATCACAACTCCAGCATTAAAAATTCGTAGATTCCTATTTTCAGGGTTGTCATAGCTTCCCAGAGGTTAATCTCTCCTAATAAGATTAAACCGACGTCCCAAAGGCCTTTCTTCATCCTTCCCCCACGGCCCACGTGCGCATCGATATCCCCTGAAGCAGTGATTTGAGGAAAGGATTAATATCGCTGGCGAGACGCGTGAGGTAGCGAGGAACTGATGAGAGTAGCAGTGTCACTCCTAATCCTCATAATACTCACCTCACCTGTGCACTGGTATCCCTTGAAAGATTAACGTGAGGGGAAGATTAGTCTATTGGTGGTGTGACGCTTGAGGTAGCAATGGGACTAAAGGAATTCAAAGTCCCGGCACCCATGTATACATAATCCTCACTCACCTCACCTGTGCACTGATATCCCTTGAAAGAGTAACGTGAGGGGAAGATTAGTCTATTGGTGGTGTGACGCTTGAGGTAGCAATGGGACTAAAGGAATTCAAAGTCCCGGCACCCATGTATACATAATCCTCACTCACCTCACCTCTGCACTGATATCCCTTGAAAAAATGACGTGAGGGGAGGATTATTTATCGCGTGACAGGTGGTGAGGTAGCGATCAAGGGACTGAGGGTATATACAATGTTCCAGCAACTATTCATAATCCTCACCTCACCTATACACTAATAACCCTTGAAAGTGACGTGAGGGAAGGATTAACGTGACAGGTCCATGGTGAGGGGGCGAAGGTTACTAGGGTACATAATGTGGGTCTGTCTGTCAGTGGTGGGCTCGGGTGGGACAACGGGAAGCCCACCAAAGCCAGTCACAGAGAGGCTGAGCGCTGACCAAGGCTTCACCGCCCACTGCTGATCAATACCGCGGGAAGAAAGGTAGTGCAGTGGTAGCGATAGCACCATCTCCCCCCCTCTCCCCCCACCCCTCCACCACTACCACTGAGACTTTCATTCATCATCACTACTACTGTTGTTTTCATCTCAGTGTTGCAGTGTAGTATTTGTAACACCGTAATCACCACATCCTCAACTGGGATCATCACCACCACTGCCACAACATGTATTTTCTAACTCCTTCAATACGCTACTGCTTAATATTATCATCACCACCACCACCGCCGTTGTAGAATCAGTACTGCTGCGTATAACCATAGAAAAAGCACCACCACATCATCTATCATACTACTACTACAACTACTACCACTACTATTACTACTGCTGCTGCGATCACCGCCGTCATTTCAGTAGTAGCCTATCTGTATAAGTTTGGTTGCTATATGTCACTGTGTTTGTGGTGATGGTGATGTTTGCTTGTGGCGAACGAAAGGAAAGTGAAGGGAAGTGAAGTGTTGGTTGAGGTTGTGGCGGTAATGTGATGCTTGTGGTAATTGAAAGGGAAGTGAAGGAAAGGGAAGTGGTTGAGGTTGTGGTGTTGGTGTTTGGTGAGTCGTGTGAGGGAATCGTTTATGCATATCCTCTAAGCCGGTGATAGCAGGGAGTTGAATTGCATGAGTGAGTGACCACGGCAGGAAAGGGCAAAGGATGAGGGTAAGGGAGGAGCGGGGTAGTAGCAAGAAGGGAGAGACTGGGAAGAAAGACGGGAGAGGAAGGCCATTACGCTCCACCCCGCCTCCCGCCCCGCCATCCCACATAAAAAAAAATCATAGAAGAGAAGAAAAGAAGTTTATGGCAACTGTAACTTTAACGCGGAATGAGAAAACAATCAAGGTTACATTTTATTTTCCTTTGTGGTGTAAGTTACTGAAAATAGCAAAAAATAGATAAACCTGGTAAAAAGGGAAAGATAAAAAGTAGCAAGTTTAGAGACGAAATAAGAAAGAGATCGATCATTGGATTCTGGTGTATATATATTTTTGTTCCGTTTAATTGAGATTTAAGGAAGGAAAAAAAAAAATCGTTACCATTGTACAAGGCGAGAGCCATACAAGTTTAGAGATGAAATAAGAAGGGTCACTGGGTTATTTATTTATTTATTTATTTATTTATTTTTTGTTCAGGTTTAGGTTGAGATTTACGAAAGGAAAACCATTGAAGAAAAAAAAATATCAGTATCAGTGTACAAGGCAAGCAACATACAAAATTATTTTAGTGATGAAATAAGAAAGGGGTCATTGGGTTTTGATCATTATTTCTTGTTCACGTTTATTTGATATTTATACGTAAAGAAACCCATAGGAGGAAAAAATCGGTATCAGTGTGCAAGGCAAGTGACATGACAAGCCACTGATGAAGACTCTCCACGAGGGATTTCACTGAGCGGATGTGGGACGAATAAACCGGCTAGTGGGTGACTGTGCGGCGGCCGCGGCAGCTGGACAGGAGACAGGAGAGGAGGGCGAGAGAGAGTGCCAGTCAGTTGGCGGCGGCCCAGAGTGTCGTACGGTGCCCGAAGGAGGGGAGGAAACGTCAGTGAAACTGAAACAGAGATGACTGTAAAGAGTAACTGGCGGGGGGAAACAGACGGATGGTAATGCGTGGTCCTGGAGCTGTTATCGTGTCTTGTGTGAGCGAGGGCCGAACACGTGTGAGGGCGGTGCGGGGAGCCAGTCACCAGCTGATCAATATTACCACAACCCCAGTCACCATCGCGGCTCCAGCTGACTGAGGTGGGGCTTGGCCAGGCTCGGCGGTGTGACTGCAGTGCACCTCGACCACCCGTCGCTGGATCGTGACGGCAGAGGCGGCGCGGCGGGCACTGTGCCGCCGGGAGCCACGAAGGAGCGCACGCCGGATTGCCTCTCCTGCCGGGGACGCTGACGAGGTGTTGTGCTGTGGTTGTCGGCTGTTCAAACCGACTTACGTGTGAATACCGTGCGAGATATAGCTATTGGGTTCTTATTACTCGGAGGACTTAATCTTATCCTTTTTTAACTTTTCTCAATAGCTTTAATGAAGAAAACTTTTTAATCTCACGGAAATAATGTTTAGGCGCCTCATTTTGCCTTGAAACCTCTGAATAACGTGTTGCCGATGTGAAGAAACGAAATCCAGAGCTAACGTTATAGTGAAAAAACGTTTTTTGAGTCTGCAGGGTGACGTAAGGCTGCTGCTGCTGCTGCTCCTGCTGGGGTGGGTGTCGCTACTCGTCTTTCTCCTGCTGGCGTAATAGTGCGGCGCACGGGGAGGACGAGATGGAGTGGTACTACTCGGACTGGCAGCGCACGGTGGTGGGCCTCACGCTGGGCGCTGGCTGCCTCCTATACTACCTCCTCGACGCCGCCAAGGTATTACTCTACTACTACTATTACTACTACTACTACTACTACTACTATTTCTGTCATTGTACCTCTTCACTGCCTTGGTTGTCTGGCTTCCATCCTTTAAACCACCTTCATATCAATAGTACCCCCTCGACTGCCACCGCTACTACTACTACTACTACTACTACTACTACTACTGCTGCATCCCTTCATTGCCATGGCTCTGTGTTCACCCATAAGTCGCCCTCCCCTCATCGTCACCTTCACACCAGCGAGAGTTTGTGGGCTGTTACCTCCCCTCACCACCTCGACATAATCGGAAATCGGTGAGGGCTTCAGACACGCGTGAAATATGTAAGACGCCGCAGTGCTTATCCATTACTTTTTTTTCTTCATCAAAGCAGAAGCGGTTGATAGTTTCTTTGGGGACTTCATTTTAGTACTAGTTGTTATTTTTTTCACTCAGGGTTCGGCATGTGAAATATTGTCTTATACTAATCTACTGAAGCGGTCGGGGGTGGAGGAGTGTGTGTGTGTGTGTGTGTGTATTTTTTCTCACTCAGGGATCGGCATGTGGAATATTGCTATACTAACCTTCTTACACTCGTCCCACTCTCAGGGAATGCGTATTTACATAGCGCACGGATAGGCCTAGTTGTGTCTGTCTGTCTGTCCCCCACTCTCCCCTTTTATAATGGAGCCCCACCGCCGACAGCCATCACCGAAATTGCGGCAAGATTATCGACAAGGCTCCCTCCTGAAAAGTGTACTGAATATATTATAAGCGAATCGTGGCTCGCGGCCAGACTGTTCCCTGACTGACCAGTGCATGAGGCTTAGGAATGTGCAGCCAAGAAAACCCCGGAGCGCCTCTGCAACTTCCCCTTCCACTCTATTATATCTTCCGCCCTCGTGACTGTCATTTTACAAGGAAGCAACTCAAGGACAGAAACAAAAAAACAAAACAAAACAAGAAAAGCAAGCCAGTCACAAATTACATATCGCTGTTTTTTTGTCATTTTCGCCTCCCCCCCTCTCCTTGGCACGCTTTGTACACATGTGCAGACTCTCCTAGAGATTTATGTAACACCAATTAATAGGTGTCGATTTTCTTTTTAAATACAATAATACAAGTAAGTCTAGTCTGATGCTAGCAAGTTATCATCTTTAGTTTTTTTTTTTTTCTTAAAAGTTATATGTTGCGATATTAAAGAATCCCAGATAAATTTCAAGAAAAATGCACTCTTGCCACATCCTCAATTTCTACATCTCTTCACAAACATAGGAAAAATCTAAAACATTCTGTAACACATGGCTGCACCCCCTCCCCTCTCCCTTTCCCCTGCCACACTCATAACACGCCATCCCTCCCTCTCCTCTTCAGTGTTACGTAATTTTTGAGCAGCCCCTAATCTCTCCGGGCCCTGGGAACCGCCCCCATCTGCCTCAGGGCCTCCTCAGCCACGGGAAGGTGAAAGTAGCCAAATATCTCTGCCGTGGTAATTCAACGGCATTCTCTTAAGGCCCAACGCGACGGAGATGAGCACCGCAGCCACGCGTAGCTATAGCGTATGCACCCAACTTTATCTTTTCTTAATTATTTCAAAAACGATTTAGCCTCTGTAACGTCTTCCTTTGCTACTTTCTTAATCCCACACTACGGCTATTGTTCATTTCAGTTTCACATCTTCACCTTTTATAGCAGCGAAGAAGTGCCAGTCATCACGATGACATTTGACAGCTTTCCTTTAAATGCCCAAGCAAGTCATATAATCAACGTTTTTTTACACGTCATTAGTAGTCGACACACTCTCACTTATTTCCATTTTAGACCCAAAGGCGTAACATAAACATACATTCACTTATTTGTTTTGACTTCACGGCGTCGCTGAATGGAAAGGCATGACGCGGCGTTACCGGGAAGCGGGCAACAAGCAGGAGAGTTTTTTTCCTATCACTGCGGCGTCTGTACAGGAGAAAGTGTTGAGGGTGTTCGCTTGCAAGGGTTATGAACTTTTACTCATGACTTGAAGGTGACACGTACCGTTATTCGTGCTTCTTGTGCTGGAAGGGTGACTACTACTTTTACTACTACTACTACTACTACTACTACTACTACTTTGGGTCGCCACTTCATCATGCATATATAACTAAATTCCATGCGGCAGGGGGCACAGAACTCAATACTGTTACGATGCAAGCAGATACCACGTAAGGGTTATCTTCGGCATAATAATATAAGCGGGTAGATCCAAACAAGACAGCTTCTGTAAATCTTACCTCACCTAACCTCACTGTCCATGAACTCGTCGAACCTTTTCTGTAATGTATCTATCGTATTGACGCTCAACAACAAGACTGCCAAGCCTGTTCCACTCATCCACCACTCTATTAGTAAACCAAATCTGGTGTGTCCTTGTTGAATCTTAATTTATCCAACTAAAACCCGTTGCTATGTATCCTGCATGAAACTGGATCGTAGGAAGAAAAATGATCCAGCGATGACCAATGCATTCGATTCTTCCATACAGGGAGATTACAAAAAGCATTACATAAAAGGATCACTCTTTCAGTTCCACTCCACTCACACTTTCTGGCGTCTAATGAGCGGCCTGTGCCAAGGAGCGTAAGAAACAGACATGCCCGTAGGTGATCAGCCCCATTTTGCATGTCGAGCGCGTGAGTTTCCGGGTAGGTTTAGAAAGCTGACGCGAGAGGGCGGGAGGAAAAGAGAAATGGAAAGTTAAGAAAGTTATTTGTACTGGCGGTTTGCACCCCTTTGTGAACACACCCCGCGGCCCACTACCCACACCCCATCACCCTGCACACTACCCAGCACTTCATCAAGGGTGGGGAAGGCTGTAGGGGTGTATGTAGGGGTAGGTGTGTGGATGGAGGTGGAAGGGAGAACGTGTGTGTGTGGGGAGTATGTATGGGAGGGGGTGAAGGGGTGAATGTGTGGGGGGCTATGTGCGAGTGAGGGGTGTAGTGAGCTTGTGTGTGTGTGTGTGTGTGTGTGTGTGTGTAAGCAAATTATAAATGATGTGAGGAAATGCTAACAGGCTCGTCTGGATAGATTAATGGGTGTGTGAAAACAAATATGGATGACGGAAAAAAATGTTATACGATTAGTTATGCGTGGACGGGTGAAGCGATAGCCGTGTGGATGCAACTGTGGATGAGTGAAGAAAGCTTTTGTAGGGTTGTGTGTGTATGGGTGATTGGGGGTTGAAAGGGAGTGTGGATGTGGCTGCAAACGTGGACGATGACCTAAGAATGATATATTTTTTTCGTCGATAAAGTAGTGTTGATAGTGATGACGATGATGATGGTGATGTCGACGGTGCAGTGAAATGCTGATGATGTGGTGTTGATAGTGATGATGATGATGGTGATGTCGACGGTGCAGTGAAATGCTGATGATGTGGTGTTAATAGTGATGATGATGATGGTGATGTCGACGGTGCAGTGAAATGCTGATGATGTGGTGTTGATAGTGATGATGATGATGGTGATGTCGACGGTGCAGTGAAATGCTGATGATGTGGTGTTGATAGTGATGATGGTGATGGTGATGTCGACAGTGCAGTGAAATTTTTATTTTTATTTTTTATTTTTACAACAAAGGAGGCAGCTCAAGGGCACACAAAAAAAGAAAACAATAATAAAAAAAAGCCCGCTACTCGCTGCTCCTAAAAAAAGAAACAAAAGAGGTGGCCGAAAGCAAGGTCAAATACGAGAGATGTCCTGATACCCTCCTCTTGAAAGAGTTCAAGTCGTAGGCAGGAGGAAATACAGATGAAGGAAGATTGTTCCAGAGTTTACCAGCGTGAGGGATGAAAGAGTGAAGATGCTGGTTAACTCTTGCATAAGGGGTTTGGACAGTATAGGGATGAGCATGAGTAGAAAGTCGAGTGCAGCGGGGCCGCGGGAGGGGGGGAGGCATGCAGTTAGCAAGTTCAGAAGAGCAGTCAGCGTGGAAATATCGATAGAAGATAGAGAGGCAACATTGCGGCGGAATTTAAGAGGTAGAAGACTATCAGTATGAGGAGGAGAGTTGATGAGACGAAGAGCCTTAGCTTCCACTCTGTCCAGAAGAGCTGTGTGAGTGGAGCCCCCCCACACATGAGATGCATACTCCATACGAGGGCGGACAAGGCCACTGTATATGGACAGCAACTGTGTGGGGGAGAAGAACTGGCGGAGACGGTACAGGGAAGCTGATTTAGTAAGAGATGAGATATGAAGTTTCCAGTTGAGATTTTGAGTTAAGGATAGACCGAGGATGTTTAGTGTTGAGGAAGGTGATAGCTGGGTGTTGTCAAAGAATAGGGGATAGTTGTTTGGAAGATTGTGTCGAGTGGATAGGTGGAGAAACTGTGTTTTTGAGGCGTTGAAGGACACCAGGTTCCTCTTGCCCCAATCGGAAATAATAGTAAGGTCTGAGGCTAAGCGTTCTGCAGCCTCCAGCCTTGAGTCGTTAAGTTCCTGTAGGGTGGGTCTTCTATTAAAAGAAGTTGAGTAATGCAGAGTGGAATCATCGGCGTAGGAATGGATAGGACAGTTCGTTTTGGAAAGAAGATCATCAATGAACAACAGAAAAAGAGTGGGAGATAGGACAGAACCCTGTGGGACACCACTGTTAATAGATTTAGGGGAAGAACAGTGACCGTCTACCACAACAGAAATAGAACGGTCAGAAAGGAAACTGGAGATAAAGGTACAGAGAGAAGGATAGAAACCGTAGGAGGGTAGTGGGAAATGCTGATGATGTGGTGTTAATAGTGATGATGATGATGGTGATGTCGACGGTGCAGTGAAATGTTGATGATGTGGTGTTGATAGTGATGATGGTGATGGTGATGTCGACGGTGCAGTGAAATGCTGATGATGTGGTGTTGATAGTGATGATGATGATGGTGATGTCGACGGTGCAGTGAAATGCTGATGATGTGGTGTTGATAGTGATGATGGTGATGGTGATGTCGACGGTACAGTGAAATGCTGATGATGTGGTGTTGATAGTGATGATGATGATGGTGATGTCGACGGTACAGTGAAATGCTGATGATGTGGTGTTGATAGTGATGGTGATGTCGACGGTACAGTGATATGCTGATGATGTGGTGTTGATAGTGATGATGATGATGGTGATGTCGACGGTGCAGTGAAATGCTGATGATGTGGTGTTGATAGTGATGATGATGATGGTGATGTCGACAGTGCAGTGAAATGCTGATGATGTGGTGTTGATAGTGATGATGGTGATGGTGATGTCGACGGTACAGTGAAATGCTGATGATGTGGTGTTGATAGTGATGATGGTGATGGTGATGTCGACGGTACAGTGAAATGCTGATGATGTGGTGTTGATAGTGATGATGATGATGGTGATGTCGACGGTGCAGTGAAATGCTGATGATGTGGTGTTGATAGTGAGGCGTGTAACATGGACTAAATTCCTGCTGGTATTGATGCATCGCGTGTGTACCCTCCGTATGTGTGTGTGTGTGTGTGTGTGTGTGTAATTTCAGGGTGTGTCTCCTGCAGGTGCCGTTGGTGGCTTGTCGGCGCGGCGCGTGGCGGGGCTTCCTGGAGCAGCACCTCACCATCCTGCAGGAGCGGTACTGGCCCACGCCCTGGTGCTATGAGTCCCTCTGCCAGACCATCATGGCCTCCGTGCTGCGGGCCAGGCTGCCGGACATCGACTACAGGAGGTAAGGCACATGAGTTAACCACCGTCATCATTCTTTCATCACTTTCGCTGGTAAACTCTCCTCCTCCTCCTCCTCCTTCTCCTCCTCCTCCTCCTCATCCTCCTCTTCGTTCGTCTGTATTTCCTCCTGCCTATGACTTGACCGCTTTCCAGAGGGGAGTATAAAGACACCTCTCCATGTAAAACTGATTTTTGCTTTTAGTCACAGTTTTATTTTCTTTCACTGGAGCGGCGCTTATCTTTTTTTTTTTTAATCTTTTTTGTCCCTGAACTGCTTCCATTACTACACACACACACACACACACACACACACACACACACACACACACACACACACACACACACACACACATGCAGCATCTCTCAACACCGTGCACTCGCCTCGTCCACACAGGGAGGTCGTGGGGCTGAAGGACGGCGGGCAGGTGAGTCTGGACTGGCTGGAGGCTGAGGGGGTCGCCAAGGGTCCCGCCGGGCTGGTGCTGGTGCTGCCGGGCCTGACGGGGAGCTCGCAGAGTGAGTACGTGAAGGGCGTGGTGCTGGAGATACAGAGGGCGGGCGTCACCTCCGTCGTGCTCAACAACAGAGGGATGGGAGGCCTTACCTTGCTGGTGTGTATACGTGTGGGTTGTAGTAGTAGTAGTAGTAGTAGTAGTAGTAGTGGTAGTAGTAGACGGAAGAAAAGTATTAAGGTAGGAGGAAGAATAGTGTCATTAGTAGATCGACGTGTATATTATTATTATTATTATTATTATTATTATTATTATTATTATTATTATTATTATTATTATTAGTAGTAGTAGTAGTAGTAGTAGTAGTAGTAGTAGTAGTAGTAGTAGTAGTAGTAGTAGTAGTAGTAGTAGTAGTAGTAGTAGTAGAAGTAGTAGAAGAGGAAGAAAAGTAATTAGGAGGAGTAGGAAGAGCAGTATCATTAGTAGATTAACGTCTGTGTGTATGTATGTGTAGCAGTAGTAGTAGTAGTAGTAGTAGAAGTAGTAGAAGAGGAAGAAAAGTAATTAGGAGGAGTAGGAAGAGCAGTATCATTAGTAGATTAACGTCTGTGTGTATGTATGTGTAACAGTAGTAGTAGTAGTAATAGTAATAGTAGTAGTAGTGGTAGTAGTAAGAGTAATAGTAGTTGTAGTGGTAATTGTAGTAGTAGTAGTAGTAGTAGTAGTAGTAGGAGGAGGAGGAGGAGGAGGAAAAGTATTATAAGGAGGAGTCGTTCAGCTTATCGTCAGGTTGAATGTCACGGATTAGGATACATCATGCACTCCCGACCTTTTCCTATCTATCCGTGTCTATCCGAGTCCCTTCAAGCCGGATCTGCTGTCAGACATATCGTTATCTTACTGACTTCCTGACAGATTCTTACATTCTCCAGTCGGAATATTATCATTGGCTCAGTTGCTTTACATTCTTTCGGCTTATATTTTGTTCTTTCTCATGTTCAGGTGACTTGTTATTTTGTTCTTCTCTTGTAATATGTGAAGGTGTTTATAAGCTAACGTTTATGTACGAAGAAATGTGTACGGTAGAGTTTAGAAGAAGTGAGAGAGAGAAGACGTAGAATGAGAGGAAGAAAAAGGAGAAAGAGGTAAGGAAGCGGAAAGTAGAAAGAATTAAGAGAGAAGAAGGGGAAAATAAGGAGTAGAAAGAGAGGAAGGGAAAGGAGAGAGAAAAGCTGGGAAGGAAAGGGAAGAGAAGAAAGAGAGAAGTGAGCTAGAAGGAAAGGAAATGAACAGTAAAGTGGCAGAAAGCAGGGAGATGAATTAATAGAACCTACTCCTCCTCCTCCTCCTTCTCCTCCTCCTCCTCCTCCTCCTTCTCCTCAACAGACCACCAGGACGTATTGCGCGGCGAACAGCGACGACCTGGAGGCTGCGCTGAAGTACCTGAAGGAGACGAGGAACGGGGCGCCCATCGTCGTCATCGGCATCTCCTTGGGCGGGTTAGTGATCAGGCTACCCTTTCTCTCGCTGCCTACACAAAAGTCTACCTGGTCCGAGGCTCCTCCCCCCCGCGTGACGTCATGAATCACGCCGCTACTACAGTTATAGCTTTTACGTGTATGCCTGAAGTTAGTGTTATAAACGTGTATGTGTGTGTGTGTGTGTGTGTGTGTGTGTGTGTGTGTGTGTGTGTGTGTGTGTGTGATACAGCTCATCTATATTCCAAGCGTCCGATAGATCAATAAAAAGGGAACTACATCATTTATTTACGCACACACACACACACACACACTCCATTGAAGGTCGTGTGTGTAAGCTAGGTCGTACACACACACACACACACACACACACCACACACATTGGGGCTGTAGTAGCGCAGTAATAGGCGTGATTCATGACGTCAATCATGACGTCACGCGTGGGGGAGGAGCCCCCCTCCTTTCCTGCTACTCTTCCTCTTATTCACTTGACATTCCCGTTTTCTGTTGTCATTGGTTTCTTTTCCTTTTTCTTTTGTGTGTGTGTGTGTGTGTGTGTGTGTGTGTGTGTGTGTGTGTGTGTGTGTGTGTGTGTGTGTGTGTGTGTGTGTGTGTGTTTGTTTTTGTCTTGTATTTTTTTTTTTTTTGTCTTCTGGGTTTCTTGTAGTGAGGTTGTGCATGTGTTTGGCTTGTTTGTTTTTTGTTCTTTCTTTATTCTTTTTGTTTTATTTTCCTCTTTTTCTTCGTCTCGGTTTTTATCCTTCGTCTTTTCTTTTTTCGTCCCTTTTTTTTTTTTTTTACCTTCCGGATTTCTTATGCTGCGTGAGGTGTGTGTGTGTGTGTGTGTGTGTGTGTGTGTGTGTGTGTGTGTGTGTGTGTGTGTGTGTGTAACCTGTTTCTTTTTTTTTAATTCTTGTTATGTCTTCGTTTTCTCGTTTTCTTTTTTTTTCTTTTTCCTTTTTCCTTTTCATTTCCTTTCACTTTTCCTTCGTCTTTTTCTGTCTCGACCTTCAACCCCTCATCACACCTGTCCACTCACATCCTGCCCTACACACCTTCCCTACACACCTGCTTCCATCACCTATAAATCCCCATACTTCACCTGTCCGCTCCCACACATCCGTCCCGCACACCTTCCCCTACACACCTCCTTCCATCACCTATAAATCCCCATACCTCACCTGTCCGCTCCCACACATCCGTCCCGCACACCTGCCGTCCCACACACCTGCCATGTCTACTCGATCGATTACCTCCGTTTCTGCTTCTCCTGGTGACTGGGATTGTTTGTCTTGATGTATAATGTTCTATCGCTTTCCTCTGTAATACGTATCTGTCTGTCTTTTTCAGGAGCAGTATGTTGGGTTAGGTTTTTTTTTTTCCTTTTTGGTTTTCTTTTTTCCTCTCCGATTTTCCTTTTATTCGTCTTCTGCTCCTTCTTTTTTATGGACTGTTTCTTCTCTCCTCACTTTACATGTCTTTTTTTTCTCTTCTGTAGTTTGTTGGGTTAGTTTTTTTTTTTTCCTTTTGGTTTTCTTATTTTCTCTCCGATTTTCCGTTTATTTGTCTTCTGCTCCTTCTTTTTTTATGGACTGTTTCTTCTCTCCTCACTTTACATGTCTTTTTTTTCTCATCTGTAGTTTGTTAGGTTAGTTTTTTTTACATATTGTTTTTCTTTTCTTGTTTTTCCTCTTCTGTTATTCGCTTTTCTTTTGTTTTCTTCTCTTCCTGTTTACTGAGACCTTTTTGATTTGATTATTATACCCTGTCATTTTTTTTCTGTATTACGCATCTGTCTGTCTTCAGTACGTTGGGTTAGGCTATCTTTCTCGTCGTTTTACTTTTCTTTTTCAATCTCACATTTCTCGCTTTCTCGTTCTTTTTTTACGATTGCTTCTTGTTACTACATTTCTATTATTTTGTCTTTCTTTTTATGGCGCTTAGTCTGTCTTCCTAAGTCTATACTTGAGGGACGGTTTGGTTAAAGTGTTTATTCCCAGCGGGTTCTCTTCTCTATAAACATTTGTCTTTCCCAGGAGCTAAAGTGTTGGGTTGGCTTTTCTTATTGTTATTCTTTTCTTATTTTTCCTCTCCTATTTTCCGCTTTCTCGTTTTCTGCTCCTCCTTTTCACTGTGACTGCTTTGGTTTGTTGTATTATTTCTTGTCTATTCTCTCTTCAATAAGCATTTGTCTGTTTTCTCAGGAGCAGAATGTTGGTTTAGGTTTTCTTTATTGTTTTTTTTAGTTTCCTTCTGTCATAAATTCCTCTTTCTCGTTTTCTGTTCCTATTGTTTATTGGGATAGTTTTGATTTGATTAATTATCCACTAAACATGTCTGTCTTCTTAGCAGTATATGTTGAGTTAGGTTATCTGTCTTTATGTTTTCTTATCTTATTTTTCTCTCAAATTTTTCACTTTCTCGTTTTCTGCTCCTCCTTTTGAGTGGGACTGTTTTGTTTGGTTGATTATTTCTTGTCGCTTTCCTCCTCAATCAGTGTTAGTTTTCCTCAGGAGCTAAAATGTTGGGTTAGATTATCTTACTGTTATCTTTCCTCCGCTGTTTTCCGCTCTTTTGTTTTCTGCTCCTCCTCTCGAGTGGGATTGGTTTGATTTGATGGATTATTCCTGCCGCTTCTCTCTTCAATAACACATGTCTGTCTTTCTCAGCAGTATGTTAGGTTAGGTTTTCTTTCTTATAGTTTTCCTTTCTTGTTTTTCCTCTCCAGTTTTCTGCTCTGTTTTCTGCCCTTCCTTTCGAGTGGGATTGTTTTGATTTGATGGATTATTCCTGCCGCGTCTCTCTTCAATAACACATGTCTGTCTTTCTCAGCAGTTTGTTAGATTAGGTTTTCTTTCTTATTGTTTTTTCTTTTATTTTTTATCTCATTTTCTGCTTTCTCGTTTTCTCCGCCTCCGTTCAACTGGGACTGTTTTGGTTTGGTGTAATAATGTATGTCGCTATTCTCAATACACATCCATCTGTCTTTCTCAGCAGTTTGTTAGATTAGGTTTTCTTTCTTATTGTTTTTTCTTTTATTTTTTATCTCATTTTCTGCTTTCTCGTTTTCTCCGCCTCCGTTCAACTGGGACTGTTTTGGTTTGATGTATTAATGTATGTCGCTATTCTCCTCAATACACATCCATCTGTCTTTCTCAGCAGTATGTTAGGTTAGGTTTTCTTTTCTTTTTTATGTAATTTTCTGCTTTCTCGTTTTCTGCTCCTCCGTTCAACTGGGACTGTTTTGGTTTGATGTATTAATGTATGTCGCTATTCTCCTCAATACACATCCATCTGTCTTTCTCAGCAGTGTGTTAGATTAGGTTTTCTTTCTTATTGTTTTTTCTTTTATTTTTTATCTCATTTTCTGCTTTCTCGTTTTCTGCGCCTCCGTTCAACTGGGACTGTTTTGGTTTGATGTATTAATGTATGTCGCTGTTCTCCTCAATACACATCTGTCTGTCTTTCTCAGCAGTATGTTTGGTTAGGTTTTCTTTCTTATAGTTTTCCTTTCTTGTTTTTCCTCCCCTGTTTTTTCCTCATGTCCTTTCCTTCTTCCCTCTCCCCACTCTAATTCTCCCTTCTTTTTTCTCCTCTATCTTCTCTTCGTGTTCCTTCCTCCCTCCCTCTCTCCCTGCACCTTTCCCTACTCTCCCTTCTTTTTCGTTCCCTACCCGCTTTCTTCCTCTCCTTCTCCTTTCCTTTCTCTCCCTTCTGTTTTCTGCATTTCCTCTCGAGTGGGATTGTTTTGATTTGATTGATCATTCCTGCCTCGTCTCTCTTCAATAACATGTCTGTCTTTCTCAGGAGCAAAAATATAGAGTTAACTTTTCTTATTGATGTTATTTTCCTTTGTTCCTCTCATGTTTTTCCACTTTCTCGTCTTTTTTTACATTTGCTTCTCCATTTTGCTGTATTTATTTTACTGTCCTTATTTTTACGGTTCTCAGTCTGTCTCTCTTGTCAGTCTGTAGGTGAGAGCATCTTTAGATCTTGGGTGAGAGAATGTTCGCATCCAGCATGACGGATAAGCCTGTTTGTTGCTTCGTTTACTCCTATCGCCTCCCTCCCGCCCCTACTCTTACCTTATCACCCGACTACTGTTTGCTGTTCGAGATTGTGGATATGATAGTGTGCAGAGGGCATTAACTCCTTAGAGGGCTATTTTCGGGTAGTGCTGAGTCGGTTAACATAAACTATAATGTATTCTTTTTATGTTTTATGAATTCGAACCTTACGACTATTGAACTATGATACCAATGTTTTATTTTGTATTGAATGAGAGAGGTAGTTCCATATATATATTGAAGGTTAGTGTATTGTGTGGTCAAATTCAGGATGGAAATCAATTAACACGAAGAATTAATTTACAAAAGAGAGAAAAAAATAGGAAACTTATGATTAATTACACACACACACACACACACACACACACACACACGAGTCCAACACGTGATTAGGCCGTGGTGGTGAATTGCACACACACAAACACACACACAGAAACCAGGAAAACATCACCATACCAAGTCACGCACCTAAGAGAATTATGATGATGATGATGATGAAGTTAACCACAGCGGGAAAACTCCGTAGACTCATCACCGGCAACTACCTGGCGACGCGGGGGGAGGCGGCGAAGGACACGGTGGCGGCGGCGGCGGTGGTGTCGGTGCCGTGGAATATGGTGGAGGGGCTGCGGAGGATGGAGCGACCCGTGTGTAACCTGCTGCTCAACCGCTACCTCTGCTCCTGCCTCTGCGAGCTGGCCGACTCCTTCAGTTACCAGCTGGCGGGCGGCGAGCATGACTGGAACCTGGATGATGTGATGAAGGTGAGTGAGGGTGATGGTGAGGGTGATGATGAGGTAAAGGTGAGGATTAGTTGTGATGGTGAGTAATGATGAGGTTGATGGTGAGGTAGTCGTAGCAAAATCACCATCACTCTTCTCCTTACCATAACCATGACAGAAAAAGTTTAAACAAATCATCTTTCATTTGTTATTGGTTGATTGACTGACTGACTGATAAACTGACTGACTGATTACCTGATTGACGAATTGATTGACTAACTGACTGATTGACTGACTAAATGATTGATTGACTGACTAATAAACTGACTGACTGATTGGTTGACTGACTGATTGCCTGATTGACAAATTGACTATTTTAATACTAACTGACTGATTGACTGACTAAATGATTGATTGACTGATTGATTGACTGACTGACTGATTGATTAATTGCTTGACTGACTCATTACTTAATTGATTGTTTAACTGATTGACTGCTACTCCCCCCCCCATCCCACCCCCCCAACCTGCCGCAGAGCAAGACGATGCGGGAGTTCGACACGCGATTCACGGCGCGCCAGTTTGGGTTCCGAGACGCCGAGGACTACTACCGCTCGTCCAGCCTCCACGACCATCTGCACCGGGTTCGAGTCCCCCTCCTCTGCCTTAACGCCGCCGACGACCCCTTCCAGCCCGTGTCATGTGAGTAGACGGCCTGATTCTCTTGCTATGGTTGTTGTTGCTTCGTTTCTACTTTTATTGTTACTGTTGGTGTTACTGGTTGTTCCTTTCTTATTTTTTTTATTATTGTTGTCGTTGCTGCTCTTGGTCTTTATTGTTCTTCTTGTTCTTGTTCGTCCTGTTCTTCCTCTTCTTGTTCTTATTCTTGTTGTTCTTCTTTTTCAGCTTTAACCTCTGTAAACACGTATACTAAGAATCGCAAATTTTCATGGCTGTTCAGTTTTTGTTACTCTTTTCTCATACTTTTTTTCTTTTCACCATAGATTTTAGTTTCCTTTTCATCGTTGGCATTATTAAATCTCACCTTTTTTTTCTCTCCCCTTCCCTCTCCTCTTTCCCTTCATTACCCTTTTTTCCCTTCCCCAATATTTTTTTCCTTTTTTTCTCCATTTCACTTTCCCTTACCACCTCTCCATTATTTTTCCTCCCCTACCCCCTCTCCTCATGTCCTTTCCTTCGTCTCTCTCTTCCCATACTCCTCTCTCTACTCCCCTCCTCCCCTTTTGTTTTCTTCCCACGCTTTCTCATGTCCCTCCCTTCTTTCCTCTCTCCACACCCCCCTCCTTTCTCTCCTCCTCTTCCTTCTTTCTCCTCCCCTACCCCCTCTCCTCATGTCCCTTCCTTCTTCCCTCTCCCCACTCTCCTTCTCCCTTCTTTTTTCTCCTTCCTCCCTCCCTCTCCCCCTATCCCTCTCCCTACTCTCCCTTCTTTTTCGTTCCCTCCCCGCTTTCTTCCTCTCCCTCTCTCCTTTCTCTCCTTCTCTCTCGTCGCCCCCCCCTCCCCCCAACTCTTAGTGCTACCCCTGGACGCTGCCAAGATGTCAAGTCACGTGGCGCTGGTGGTGACCTCTCGCGGGGGTCACATCGGCTTCATGGAGGGCCTCTTCCCCAGCCGCGCCTACTACAGCGACCGACTCCTGACCCAGTTCGTGACCTCCGCCCTGGACAATCCCGAGGGGCTGGAGAAGGTCACAATGGAGGCGGGGCAGTGGATGACCTCCAACGGGTGTAAATGATGATGTCAGACAGAAAGAAGGTCATGAAAGGTTGGGATTTTTTTTTCTCGGATTTTCATCGTGACCTGACCTGACCTTACTTGACCTTCCTCGTTCTTTTCTTTAGTCGGTTGTTCTCTCTCACTTTTACAGGTTCGTGATGTAGTGATAACGGTTGGTTTACGTGTTTATTTTTTTGTTTTGTTTTGTTTTTTGTCTTTTGTTTTTCATATTCTGTTTTTTTATATATATTTTTTCTTGTTTCAGGGCTTTTCGTTTCTGTCTATTTTTTCTTCTTATGATACTGTTTTGCCTTGGTCTTGTTTAAGCATCTATTTAATGGTTTGTTTCGTCTTTTTTTTTCCTTTTTTTTACAACAAAGGAGACAGCTCAAGGGCACAAAAAAAAGTAAACAATAATAAAAAAAATAAAAAAGCCCGCTACTCGCTGCTCACAAAAAGATTCCGAAGAGGTGGCCGAAAGAGAGGTCAATTTCGGGAGAGGTGTCCAGATACCCTTCTCTTGAAAGAGTTCAAGTCGTAGGCAGGAGGAAATACTGAAGAAGGAAGATTGTTCCAGAGTTTACCAGCGTGAGGGATGAAAGAGTGAAGATGCTGGTTAACTCTTGCATAAGGGGTTTGGACAGTATAAGGATGAGCATGAGTAGAAAGTCCCGTGCAGCGTGGCCGCGGGAGGGGGGGAGGCATGCAGTTAGCAAGTTCAGAAGAGCAGTCAGCATGAAAATATCGATAGAAGATAGAAAGAGAGGCAACATGGCGGCGGATATTAAGAGGTAGAAGCCTATCAGTAAGAGGAGGAGAGCTGATGAGACGAAGAGCCTTAGACTCCACTCTGTCCAAAAGAGCTGTGTGAGTGGAGCCCCCCCACACGTGAGATGCATACTCCATACGAGGGCGGACAAGGCCCCTGTATATGGATACCAACTGTGCGGGGGAGAAGAACTGGCGGAGACGATACAGAACGCCCAACCTCGAGGAAGCTGATTTAGTGAGAGAGGAGATGTGAAGTTTCCAGTTAAGATTTTAAGTTAAGGATAGACCGAGGATGTTTAGTGTTGAAGATGGTGACAGCTGAGTGTTGTTGAAGAATAGGGGATAGGTGTTTGGAAGATTGTGTCGAGTTGATAGGTGGAGAAATTGGGTTTTTGAGGCATTGAAGGACACAAGGTTCCTTTTACCCCAATCGGAAATGATAGTAAGGTCTGAGGTTAAGCGTTCTGCAGCCTCCAGGCTGGAGTCATGTAATTCTTGTTGAGAGGGTCTTCTGTTGAAAGAAGTCGAATAATGCAAAGTGGAGTCATCAGCGTATGAGTGGCTAGGACAGTTTGTTATGGAAAGAAGATTATTGATGTATAACAGGAAGAGAGTGGGTGATAGGACAGAGCCCTGTGGAACACCACTGTTAATAGGTTTATGAGAAGAACAGTGACCGTCTACCACAGCAGAGATAGAACGGCCGGAAAGGAAACTGAAGATAAAGGAACAGAGAGAAGGATAGAATCCGAAAGAGGGCAGTTTAGAAAGGAAAGACTTGTGCCAGACTCTATCGAAGGCTTTCGATATGTCTAGTGCAACAGAGAAAGTTTCACCGAAATGGCTAAGAGAGGATGACCAAGAATCAGTTTATGTCGTTTATGTCGTTCGTCTATGTTTTGAGATTGTTTATTTGTATATATTTCCTGTTTCAATGTTTTGTTTCTGTCTATTTCTTGTATTTTTTTTTGTTGTTGTTCCTGTTTAAATGATTTGTTGTTTCGTTATCTTCTGTTTGTTTATCCCTCCGTACTTTACCTGTTCTTATTCTTTTGTCCTTGTCGGTTTAAGGTCGTAAGGCTTTTATGATTAAGTTACCTGGTGTGAGAGTATCGATTTCCCTCATCATAAAAGGTGTTGAAACTCCTAAAAAGAGATTCACCACCTTGTTTTTCGTCCAAAGAGATGAAAAAAGAAAATGCGATGAACCTCTTTTTAAGAGATTCACCACCTTGTCTTACGTCCAAAGAGAAAGTAAAAAAATAAAGTCCGGCCAGTTCTGTAATCTATTGAAAGCTTTAAGATGAAATGTTATGAGTAGGACGAGACTGTGATGCAGAGTTATAAGTGGAGGTATCTTTTGTCTGTTCTGGGTGGAGTGTTATTGAGGCCTGAGAGTGTTGGGGTGAGTCAGGGTGGAGTGTGTTGAAGGTCGGGAGTGAAGTGCTGGAGTCTATCTGGGTGGAGTGTGTGTTGAGGCCTGAGAGTGTTGCATCAGCCAGGGTGGAGTGTGTTGAAGGTTGGGTTAGGCCTGAGTGTTGTCAGCCAGGGTGGAGTGTGTTGAAGGTTGGGTTAGGCCTGTGTGTTGTGTCAGTCAGGGTGGAGTGTGTTGAAGGTCGGGGGTGAAGTGTTGAGTCAGTTTGGGTAGATTGATTGTGTTGCAAGTCAGGTTAGGCATGGGAGTGTTGCGTCAATCAGGGTGGAGTGTGTTGAAGGTAGAGTGTTGGAGAGAAATGTTGGAATAAAGTGTTGGGGTGAAGTGTTACAGCCTTAAGCAATAAGCATTGTTAAATTTTTCCCTTGTAAATAATGTAAATAAAATAATAATCCTCTTGAGCTTTATATTAGAGTTCCAGAAGAGAGAAAGAGTAAAAAAGTGTAGAGAATGAAAAGTTGTAGTTATTTTAAGATAATTCAAACTTTATCATTTCTTCGCCGTCGTCTTGTTAGAATGTTCATGTTTGTTATTTTATACAGATTTTGGTGTGGTCTTTAGAATTCCTTGACCGCTGTTAGAAGAATAAAAAAACATAGGCCAGGTAGAAGAGGGAACTAACTTTGCCTCGTGTGAAGAGGGAGAGTTTTCCAATATTATCGACTAGCTCCCACTTTCCTTCCGTCTTTTTGTTCTTCTTGACTTCCCTTCACCACTACCACGATCACCACCACCACGACCACCACCACCTCTACCACCACCACCACCACCACCACTACCGTTATCATTTTCCTCACAGTCATCTTGTTGTTCTTGATCTTCTTGTTCTTGTTCTTATATTTCTTGTTATTGTTCTTCATGTTCTTTTTGTTCTTCGTTTATTATTGTTCTTGTATCTCTTGTTCTTCTTCTTGTTCTTGCTCTTATTCTTCTTGTTCTTGCTCTTCATCCTCCTTATCCTCATCTTCCTCTTCCTCTTTTTCTTCTTTTCTTCTTCTTGTTCGTCTTCTTCTCCTCTTATCACCATCACCATCAGCCAAATCATCACCTTTTTTCCCCTCCAATAATCTCCACTTATCACCACACCCATCAAATCTTAAGCACCGTATAAAAAAGGGAGACAAAAACAGAGCACGGGAGTCATCATCATCATCAGTAATGCACCAGAGATTAAGCTGCCGGATTCTTTGTTCCTCTCGCATTTCAAAATAAACAAATAAACACCCAAACAGTCTCTTCTTGAATCTCTGCCCTACCAAGTGATGGTAACAGGGCTTCTTCGCTTCCTCCTCAGGCGTTTACTACAATGGCATGTCAATAGAGCGTCAATAACACTAATAACAACCTCCCTCTTGCGTCACGATCGATCCCGCGGTGACGTAACACAGCTCACACGGCGTTGCAGTGTGTGACGTCACGGCCGACACACATTTACCCGCGCCGGTGCCCCCCCGCTGCCTGCCGCAAGATGTTCATTATCCTTTATCACGGTGATTGGTAAGATTCTTGTTTATCTTTGTTACAGTAAATACTTGGGAATGTCCTTGTTTTACGTAATGCTATAACTGACAAGGTTAGATTCTTATTTAGTGAAATGAATGGTGTTGTATTTGAAATTGATGATACCACTGTGTATTATCTCTGTTATATGTCTTGAGGAAGATAAAAAAGGGTCATAAAAGGAGACGAGTTACTATTTTAGGACGATTAGCAGTGTAGGATAAAAAGAAATACTGAAGCTATAACTACATCGGCACTATTTCTCATCTGTACTGCTTATAGGTTGATCATTTTGCTCTGAAGTACTAGTTATGCAAGTAATCTTTTGATACACCCAAGGGAAAAAGAAGAAACAGGCAAGAAAGGGCGACAGAACAAAAAAAAGCGAGTGATCAACGTTGGTGCAAGGCTGTCTGCGGCGGCGAGCGTGTCGTACTGCGCCGTGACCAAGGCCGTGAAGCGCTGGGACAACCTGAGAGTTGGGACGAGACCATTAGTGTTGGTGTTGGTCCTTGGTACGGTAAGTCCTCGTGCCAACACTTCTTCGGAGCCGCAATACATGATTATACGAACCGGTTATGCCCTGAAGCGCTTGTTTTGCTCGTGTTGTGGCCATTGACTGTTTCTGTGAGTCCGGACTGAGCGAAGCCTCGGTAAAATCCGCTTACTCGCACGAGGTTGTAGTATTTTCGTGGCTGGATGTGTCTTCCTTTCTTACGCACAGTACCGCTTATAAAGGCGTAAAAAGTGAAGGGTAATCGTAAAAATACCCTTCGTGAGGTGCCAGGTCAGAGTTGGGGCTCAGCCAGGCCCTGTGTGTGTGTTGCAACCGCCTAAACGTTGACAGGAGAAACGTTGCCCAGAAAGACGACCGGATTACATCATCACTGTCTCGGGGTTCCCAGTGTGGCCCCGCGGCTTGGTCTGTGTGGTTGTGACCGTGGCTGGCTAGAAGGGCAGCGAGAGAGTTGTGTGATGCGGCGTTATATTGATTTGCCAAGGTTGTGCTTCTCTTACTATTGTCTGGTGCAGCTGGAAGGCTACTAAACTTCACCGACTCACGCTTCACCTCACCTCTCCTCTGCATGTCTGGCGGCGCCCCGACCTTCCTGCGGATATTGACCTATTGAGTCCTTGAGGGTTCATCACACACCTGTTTTTGCTCGCGACTGTTCATCATACACATCTGGCTTTGACTTTGCATATGATTGTACTGTACTGTGCTCTACGTGGTGTTCTTAAGGAGGTGTTCAATGTAAGTGGATTTTAAGCGTGTGTGTGTGTCTTCGTTTTTGGCTGTGTTTGTGTTGGCGTGAAATTTCGGCATCACGTGGTTATGACATAATTTACCTGTACCAAGATCGTGGCGAAAGGTACAGGTATCTCTTGAAGGTGAATGCAACCCCGCTCAACTCTCATAAAGCCTCAGACACAACGAATAACTGATTATTGGCCGTGGGAAGAGATGAATAAGACACAAACAAACAAAAAACTAACCACCGTTCACATCCGCTAAAAAGTGTCGAAAGTTAATCATCGAACAGGGAAAGGACACAGTAACATTCAATCGCCCAACACCGCCGCTTAAAGACGACAACATAAGCAACACATGCTCGAGTGTTGGCGGTGTGGCCGATAACGTGTGGAGGTCGGTGTTGCGAGGCCCGGAGGAGTAACACTTTGAGTCTGCAGGGTGTGGGCGAGGGTGCGGGCTGCTGCTGCTGGTGCTCCTCCTGCTGGTGGTGTTGGTGCTGCTGCTGCTGTTAGCGTGTTGTTGAAGAAGCCCGAGATGGATTGGTACACGGACTGGCCTCACACGCTGGTGGGCCTCACGCTGGGCGCCGGCTGCCTCCTCTATTACCTCTTCGATGCTGCTAAGGTATTATACTACTACTGCTACTACATATTTAGCTGGTCTGGTTGTCTGTTCTCATCATTCAGACCTCTTTTACTTCGTTACTACTATTATATAAAAAAAGTGTTCCACTTCAGATGACAAGTCAGGTGAGATGCCCCTCCCTATAGACCAGTGGTTCCCAAACTTTTTTTACATGATGCCCCCTATTGATTTCTAAGATATATATATATATATATATATATATATATATATATATATATATATACATATATACATATATATATATATATATATATATATATATATATATATATATATATATATATATATATATATATATATATATATATACCTGCTGAAAAGAGGTTCCTTGTAGCTGCCTTGTATCACGGGAGCTGCCTCGTATACAGGAGCTACCTTTTACAGGGGTTGCCTTGTATAGGCCAACCGGCCTCTTGCAGACTCCTTACATTCTTATGTTCTTACTAAAGTTTCTTCATATTTGTTGTCATCTGAGGTGGGATAGACTATTCTACTACTACTACTACTACTATTACTTTATATCCTGTCCTACCACACGTAGATTACTAGTAGTAGCGGTAGTAAACAAACACCCTCACCATAGACCGTCAGGTCTTCTGGTGTCTGTTCTTCCTATGTATTACTATGTACTACTACTACTACTATACTACTCATAATACTGTTACTACTACTACTACTACTACTACTATACATCATCGGCTGGCCTGGCGTCTGCTCTCATCCTTCAAATCTCATTCACCTCGTTAATAATATCGACCCTCTCATCACACCTCTTCCCGTGCGTCCCTTATTGCTTCGGAAGAAACTAGAGCACATCGACCCAAAAAGAATTTATCGATGTTCCTCAGATTTTCCGAACGTATATATAGCAAACTTCCTTCTTTCATTATGTTAAGGAAGATTTGTGTTTTAATAGTTTATTTATTTATTTATTCATTCATTGGTTTAGGAAGAATATAAACGTCTTCCTCTTATAATGGTTAACAGGGACAACAAACAAAACAATCACTAATAAAACAAGACATGCATGCAGGGAAGAGGGAGAGGTGTAGATGGTACCATGATGCAAGCAGGGCACGACAGACCAACCATCTGCGCGCCGTACCTACACGAAGGGATGCCCACCGTCACATGAAGATCACGTGGGCAGCATTCAGAGAGACGGATGTTACGCAAGGGAGCTGGGGAGAAGGTGGGGAGGGTGAAGCGAGGGAGGGATACGGGCCTAGAAGATATGGGAACCTTCAACCTAGTGTATGGGGGTAGGGTACGGGAGAGGACGGGTAGGATGGGGATAATGGGGAATGAATATGTTTGACGTTAGAGTACGAGACGTGAATAGGGTAAAAGTAGAGGAGAAAACGGTGAGGAGAAAGAGGGGCAGAGTAGGGTATGAGAGAAGGGTAGGATGGTGGGGGATGAATGACGTTTAGAGTACGGAAAGTGAAGAGTATTAGGTAGAGAAGAAAACAGTGAGGAGAAAGAGGGGGCAGAGAAGGGTATGGGGGGGGGGGCATGGCAGATAGGGTAGTCTCGTCTGGACATGCGTGGAGGTATGGGTTGGCATGGGAATAGGGAAGATGAGGGTATGGGAGTGAATCAGAGTAGCTTAATTTTGGAATGACTGTGTTTGTGTATGCAAGATTGGTGTGGAGAGACGTGAAGGTAGAGAGAGAGAGAGAGAGAGAGAGAGAGAGAGAGAGAGAGAGAAAGGGCAAGGATGACGGGTGGGTGCGGCCGGTATGAATCAGCGTGGGGTTAGGCTACGTTGAATGTGTGTGTAGGCGGAAAGGGGAAATAGCGGCGGATGTGGGAAGGTATGAGCGGAGTGGATGAGGGTGTGGGTGAAAGGAGTGGAGTGAGTGGATACGAGTGAGGAATGAAGGTTGAAATGGAGTAGGATGTGATTATAATGCGGGTGAATATGGGTGTATAGAGTGGGGATATGATGTAGGTAGATTATATGTGCTAGGGCGTGGTCGTGTGCGTGTGTGTGTGTGTGTGTGTGTGTGTAACTAGGCTTTGGGCGGGTCAACAAACTCGTACAGGTGAGGCTAAAAATGAGATGAGACAGGTGTTAGTAGTTGGGTTTTATCACGTGGGAAGGCATGAGAGAGAGAGAGAGAGAGAGAGAGAGAGAGAGAGAGAGAGAGAGGGGTATTTACCAGCTTGAGTGGAGGAGGACAGTGATATGAGCAGGTGTAATGTCAGGCTAAAGATAAGGAAACGCTTACTCATCACTCGTAAGCTTGGTAACGCTCCTGCTGAGGTTGCAACACACGGGGGAAAGGAATGTACGTTATGGCGCTGTATGGCAACTCAACCCGCTGGGCTCTGTAGGGTAGCTTGCGTTCCTTTATCTAATTCATTTTTGTAGTAAGTTTAGGAAGAAAGAGTGGGGTATTTTATTTCTCGTGGGTCGTTCTCTCTCTCTCTCTCTCTCTCGATCGTATCATCTTATCAAAAACGGAGAATTTATGACTAAGTAACGACAATTATTATAAGAGTGGAAAGACAAGATAAAATGACAACTCAACTCAAGACATCCATTCACCATTCTCGCAACACTCGAGCTTATTTTCAAACATTTCTTCTTACACACCCATATTAAATCAAGCTTTCGTAGAGGATGTGGGTATATCAGTGGGTAGTTTTATGAGCTTAGCGTTAGTTTGACAAGGCTTGTGAACGTGAGAAAAACTTATGAGAACCTGATAAAAGAAAGAAGGATGGAAGGGAAAGGACAGGAAGAGCACGAGAGAGGGAGAGAAGGAAGGAAGAAAGGATGGGAGAAAGGAAGGGAAATAAAAAAAAAACAGGGAAAATGACGAAAAGAGAAAAGAAGAAAGAAGGAAAAGAGAAAGAAAATGGGTGGTGAGAGAATGAGAGAGCAAAAGAGGGACGGTTAATCTTCTCTTCTCGGTCTAGGGAAAGTTGACGCGAGAGATGGAAGATGTCTGAGAAAAGAAGGGAAATAAAAAATATAAAAAAACCGGGAAGGGAAAATGACGAAAAGAGAAAAGAAGAAAGAAGGAAAAGAGAAGGGAAATGGGTAGTGAGAGAATGAGAGAGGAAAAGAGGGGCGGTTAATCTTCTTGGTCTTGGGAAAGTTGACGTAAGAGATGGAAGGAGATGTCTGAGAAAGGAAGGGAAAGAAAAAAAAAAACAGGGAAGGGAAAATGAAGAAAAAAAAAGAAGGAAAAGAGAAAGGAAATGGGTAGTGAGAGAATGAGAGGATAAGAGGGACGGTTAATCTCGGTCTAGGGAAAGTTAACGCAAGAGATGGAAGGAAGTGTCTGACAGATCGAACCGACCCAGACAGACACCCATGCACTCGTCCTTGCCAGTTGCCACCCCGTCTCGCTAGCAATGATCACACACCCTCCACGCCTTTTCTCCAGCACTTAGCAGCTGGTGTGGGTGTCCAGGAAGAGGTTAAGGGTGCACTTGAGCCTGTAAAGAGTACCCGGGCTCACCATTCAGCTGCAGGGAGGCGTGATGAAGGCGCAGAAAAGGTTGATTCGCCGCGGAGTCGTCTTTTCAGCCACTTCATTAACTGCTTTCATGCCTGCTGCTCGTCTCTCTCTCTCTCTCTCTCTCTCTCTCTCTCTCTCTCTCTCTCTCTCTCTCTCTCTCTCTCTTGTGTGCCTGGTCTCGTACGTCTACAACATCTGTAAGCTCCTCGGATTATGATTTTTTTTATAGTTAATTAAACCACATTACAGTTGAATTACGAGATATAATGCAGATATATATATATATATATATATATATATATATATATATATATATATATATATAGAGAGAGAGAGAGAGAGAGAGAGAGAGAGAGAGAGAGAGAGAGAGAGAGAGAGAGAGAGAGAGAGAGAGAGAGAAGCCTAACTAGCCCCATAAAACACCCAAGAAGAGAGAGAGAGAGAGAGAGAGAGAGAGAGAGAGATTCAATCATTATTTTTTGCCGCCTGGTCTGCATCATCGTAAATTGGAGCCTTCACTCTCAATTGGAAGGGAGTTTCGAGGTCTTGTCTCCCTTGGGAAACTCCCCCGTGACTCAGCTGTGATATAGTGAGGTGTTGGTAGAGTGGGCAGCATAACGTTATCAGAGCTATTACCATTATCAGACTATCAGCGCTGAGAAGGTTATTAGAGGAGAGTGATTGGCAAACATTAAAACACGGCAGAGTATTATGTAAGTGAATATGTTAGATTAATCTGCTTGCGTAATAGAAAATTTAATGTCAGAGGGGGCGGAGAGGTTACAGTGGGATAAAACCAGACGTAACTGTTTGGTGGTTGTCAGCGCTTTAACCCTTCGACGCACCTTCAGTTTCAATAAGTATTTTGTGGGGTGAAAATTGACTGAGAATCAAAATATTACGACTTGAAAAAAGAAAAAGAAAAAAAAAACGCTCGAAACTGGCCAGAAAAGGGGGCGTGGGAAGGGGATGCAAAGAGCCACGGAAAATAAAACTCGTTGAACTTATCATGTCTCAAGGGGTTGATTTTTAATGTAAGAGTCACGGCCCATCACTAACTCCCTGGACTTTGCTTGCCAGGGTGTTATGTAAATCAATGGTGCCAGAAACAACTGCTTATTTAATTGAAATCTAAGAGGAAGGGAGAGGGTGCGCTACCGTAGGACAAACCCAGACACGCTGCTGCTTCCTGCACGTTTATCAGAGTTCTTCAAATGATGAGTCACGGCCCAACACTGTCTTCTATAGGGCTGTGGTTGCTCGGCCGCTACCATTACTGCTGAGAGATGAATAGCTTGGAGTGGGAAGCCAGTCTCTTACGCAGTGCGGTACGTGAGGCTGTTTGAACCGGGTTGTGAGGGTAATGCATAAACCAAACCAACGTGTTTTCAGGAACAGTTTGAAGGTCACCACTAGCGTCCATAATACAGGTGCCGGTGGTGATGTGTCTCTGTGTGTGTGTGTGTGTGTTACATCTCCCGTAGCGCCAGCAGACTTTCTTCAGGGGCCAGGTGGTCTGCCAAGCCCGTCATGGCGCAGGCAATTTTTATGGTGGCGCCAGTTATGCTTGGCTCATGCTGCCCCCGGAACTTATTCTTGATTCACTTGGACGGTTTCTTCTAGAGTCCGGGCTGATGGGTGGTCTTCTGGATAGCATATGTGGGTAGTCTCAGGCCACTCGGCGGTGACTGAAAAATCCCAGGTGATAGCGTGGGGATTCGAACCGACGTTGTCCATGGCGCAGTGAATGCGGGCCCGCACGCTAACCACTTAGCCACAGCCTATACCCAATAAATTAATGTGTGTGTGTGTGTGTGTGTGTATGTGTGTGTGTGTGTGTGTGTGTGCTCCCTCCCCCCTCCCCGTGCATCTGATCATGACGTGTCTTTGCAGGTGCCGGTAGTGGCTTGTCGGCGCGGCGCGTGGCGGGGCTTCCTGGAGCAACACCTCACCATCCTGCAGGAGAGGTACTGGCCCACGCCCTGGTGCTATGAGTCCCGCTGCCAGACCATCATGGCCTCCGTGCTGCGGGCCAGGCTGCCGGACGTAAAATACAAAAGGTGAGGCACACACACACGCATGCTCAAAGATTACCATGGGGTGCGTGTTGTGTGCGGCGGGACATTCCAGACACACACACACACACACACACACACACAGATCATCATGGGTAGCGTCACGTGTTGGGTGCGGCGGGACATTCGACACACACACACACACACAGATCATCATGGGTAGAGTCACGTGTTGGGTGCGGCGGGACATTCCACACACACACACACACACACTCACCCGTGCCCTCGGTGCCCCAGGGAGATGCTGGAGCTAAAGGACGGGGGTCAGGCGTGTCTGGACTGGCTGGACGACGGGCTGGAGGGGGAGGACGCGCACCCCACCGTGCTCATCCTGCCGGGCCTCACGGGCTCCTCCCAGAGCGAGTACGTCAAGAGCTTCGTCTTAGCCGTGCAGGAGTCCGGCGCCCGATGCGTCGTCTTCAACAACAGAGGCCGCGGCGGCGTTCAGCTCAAGGTGGGTGCGAGGGTTTGGTGAGTGTCACGTGACACACTGGAAACATTTTAAAACATTTATTGATGATCATACCTACATGCAATAGTTTCCTTGTATTTATATTTTAGGGCATTTTTTACTTTTATTTTTTACTCGATCATTGGTTTGATGCTCTACCCGCCCTCCCGCAAGGAAAACTAAATAACGAATAACATAATTTTTTTTTCTGTCTGCTCTACCGCAAAGGAAAACTAATATCGATTAACATCTTTTTTTCTCCTCCTTCAGACCGCTCGGACGTACTGCGCGGCGAACAGCGACGACCTAGAGGAGGCGATCCAGCACGTGCACAGGAGGTACCCGCACGCGCCGCTCATGGCCACGGGGATTTCGCTTGGGGGGTGAGTCTGGCGAGGGAGCCGCGTGTCTGGCCCTGAAGCACGCTACCTTTGTGAATCAGCATCTTTCCCCTTCAGCACACTCAGCACATCTTTCTTGCTCACCAGACTTCTTAACATCTATTTTTTGCCGTCCCTTGCAGCATAGCTTTCCACTATCGTCACAGACTTCTTATTTTACCTTTTAATACTGAAACTTTATACAGCAACATGGTTTTCATTGTGACTAATATTCATAGTCTATTTAGGTAAATAATAAGATTGTAAGTCGGACACAACATATTTCAAACCTTTTCTTGCAGTATGGCTTGAGGTTAACTTCTAACTCCACCTAGAAATATTAAAAAAGTTAGCAAAATATAACATATCTCAAGCATTTTCCCTACAGTATGGTTTTAGGCTAAATTTTACATTCCTCTTCTATCTAGAAATATACTTTAGGTTACCCAAATACAATATAACAAGTACTTTTTCTCTTCTTTCAGTATGATCTTAGGTAACTACTTGGTGACGCGACAGGAACGAGCCGCAGAACACCTCGTGGCCGCCATGGTGCTCTCAATCCCCTGGAACGTGTTCGTGGGCACGCAGAGCCTCGAGAAGCCCCTCTGGAACCTGCTCCTGAACCGCCACCTCGCCAGCTGCCTCTGCGAGTCCATCAGGAGCATGAGGAAGCAGCTGGAAGGGAACCACAACTGGGACCTGGACCACGTTATGAAGGTGCGTTAATAGCAAGCCAAGTGTTCAGACTCTTGGGTAAACTCCGATAACAACTGACAGAACGATGAATGAATGGGAAATAACTCATTGTGACGCGGAGGGATTAGGCCGTCAGGGGAATATTTCAAGCTCATCAACTTTTGATATTCTGATAACAACTAACTGGATGATGAAGGATGACTGAATTACTGAATGACTTTTAGCGACACAGGGGGATAAGTCCATTAGGGAATATTTCAAGCTCATTAACTTTTGATACTCTGATAACAACTAACTGGAGGATGAAGGATGACTGAATTACTGAATGACTTTTAGCGACGCGGGGGGATAAAGCCATTAGGGAATATCTCAAGCGCATTAACTTTTGGGAAGACTCCGATGAAAACTAACTGAATGATGGCGAATGAATGATAAAGACTGACTGGCTGAATGACTCGTGGCGACGTAGAGTGGTTAGGGTACTATCTCAAGAGTATTCAATTCGGGAAAACTGATAATAACTAACTGAATGATGACTAATGAATGGAAAAGACTGAGTGCATGAATAACTAATGGCCACGCGGAGGAGTGAGGGGTATATTTCAAGCTCATTAACTGATTGGAATACTCCGATGAAAACTGAATGACGGGGAATAATGAAGAAAAACTGACTTACTGAATCACGAGAAGAAATTATTGGGGACACCGGTAAAAACTAAGTAAATGATGGCGAATGAATGAAGAAAAACTGACTGACTGAATGACTTATGGTGGTCACATGTGTATACCCGTCTTTGCATTGAGAGAGAGAGAGAGAGAGAGAGAGAGAGAGAGAGAGAGAGAGAGAGAGAGAGAGAGAGGTTTGCGTGTGTCCTGATCACGTTTATTGGAGAAAAGTGGCCAAGAGAGAGAGAGAGAGAGAGAGAGAGATTTGCGTGTGTTTTAATCACGTTTATTGGAGAAAAGTGGCCGCTTTCATCTCATTATATCATGTCTTCACCTTCAAGCTCCTCACTAACTTATTAAGCACTTCCTCCTCCTCCTCTCTTCCTCCACATTTTCCTCCTGTTCCCACATTTCCGACTTTAGAGTCATCCCATTACGTTTTTTTTTCTTCTTTATCCCCCTGGCAACAGAAGCTCTCATGTTCTTACTTAGTATTCACTTTGTTATTCCTTCATTTACCGTCCCCTCTCCCCGTTTTTTGTCCTCCCTCAAACAAGATATTCAGTAGAAGTAATTTAATCATCATGCTTACCGTCTCCCCATCATCCATCAACACCAGGAATACTTGACCTCATAACCATCTTTTAAGTGATCGATCTCGTTTCCTTCCTCCTCCATTTTGTTCTCTTCCCTCAAACATTCACATGAGTCATTGCCCATCATCATCACCATTATCTCCATCATCATCAACAACAATAATATTTGATATCTTAATCGTTTAAACTTGATCGTCCTCGTTTCCTCCTCCTCCCCCCACCTTATCTTTTGTTCTCCCTCAAACATTCATCAGAAATCAATTAATCCTTCTCTTCCTCCTCCTCATCATCATCCTCATCATCATCATCATCTTCATCACTCATTTCCATCCTCATCCTCATCAACAAGAACAGTAACACATGACATCATAATCACCTTCAAATTGACCTTTTCGTTTCCTCAGAGCAAGACGATTCGGGAATTCGATTCGCGGTTCACGGCGGTCCAGTTCGGGTTCCGGGACGTGGAGGACTACTACCGCACAGCTTGCCTGCACGACAAGCTCCACCTCATCCGCGTGCCGCTCGTCTGCCTCTCCGCCGCCGACGACCCCTTCCAGCCCCTGCAAGGTGAGTGTAGAGGACTGGGGCAGGAGTAGCGAGAAATAGGGGTGAATGTAACGGTATAGTAGAATTGCGTGTAATAGAAGGGGTTTGTAGTGGTGATAGGGGTGGCGTGAGAGTAGTTGGGGTATAGGGGAGGTCCGCGGCAGGGGTTGTGTGAGGTAGCAGTGGTAAACGTAGTACTGGTAAAAGAGGATTGCGTGTGCTTGCAGGGGTTATTAGTGAAGTTGCCAGATGCACGAAAATACATTGTTATTACTTTATCATGTTTATCGAAATAATGTAACGAAACGATTCCTGTCACCCGCACTGGACTGGCTCGCCACACCCACATATTAGGCATTTAAACTCAGTCTCGGTGGGACATTTAAATTTGCGGGAAAAAAAATAAGGTGCCATTTGATAGCTTAAGCATAGACGGTCATGCCTGAGCATTTTAACTTATTTTCGATATTTTCAAACAATTTCAAACAATTGGGGGGCGGATCCTCCCCTTAAGGATCGAGGTGGTTAAAGGGTCGAGGTGGTTATAGGGTCGAGGGTGGTGTGTGATGGGCTCTGGCGGTGATCACGGAAAAGTATGGTGATGAGAGTAGGAAATGGAATGGGGTGATAAGGGTAGGGGCGATAGGGCAAGGTGATAGGGGTAGGAAATGGAATGTAGTTTAGGCGAGTGGTAATCTAATGTTTTAATCATGTGGTAGGGCGGAAAGAAGGTGCTTGGAGACTGAAGGGGTTTGTGTATTGGCTAAGAGAGGGTGGTAGGGAAAGGAAAACCACCCAAGTGAAACAACGGCTGCGGTCACATCGGTAGGGGGGCAGGATAACAACCACGAGCCACTGTGACATTACTTTGATATTTGACTTGTTAGGAGGGAGGGGGAGGGGTGTACTTTAATCTTCTTCCCTTTCCCTCTCGAGAGCCCAGTTGTGATGTGCCTGATTAACTCGCGAAGGAAAAATATCCAGCATTTAGTCCTCCGCAGTTTAAGGGTTAATGCTGACTATAAAAAAAAAAAAAAAGTAAAGGTTGTAAGAGTAATTAAGGAAAAGCCAGTTAGTCCTTAATTAATTTGCCTTCCTGGTACAACCCTTAAGATCTTGTAATTGTGGTTAAAAAAAAAAGTCCAAGAGTCCATAGCAGTGAAGGCGATGAGACTGCAGATGTTGGAGTGACTTGCATGTGAGATTAGAACCTTTTACGTAAAGGATTGATAGGAAGGGTCAATCCCCGGTTAAGGAGATGGAGGGAGGAGGAGGGGGAGGGATAAAAATAACAAGTACCCTTTATTATTATTATTATTATTATTATTATCATTATTATTATTATTATTATAATTATGAGTGAAAGGGAGGAAAGGGCGTTCAAATATATATATATATATATATATATATATATATATATATATATATATATATATATATAGAGAGAGAGAGAGAGAGAGAGAGAGAGAGAGAGAGAGAGAGAGAGAGAGAGAGAGAGAGAGAGAGAGAGAGAGAGAGAGAGAGAGAGAGTAGTAGTAGTAGTAGTAACAGCAGCAAGTATGTAAATGTGCTAAAGAAAAATAGTTAAAACGTTAAGTAGAGGGACTAAGGTAGGAAGGAGGATGAGGAGTGGAAGTAGCAAGTTCTCTGTAAAAGTAGTATATAGTATAAGTAGTAGTAGGTAGTGCTAACACTGATCCCCTCGGCGGCAGGCATCCCAGTCGAGGCCGCCAAGAAGTCTAGTCACGTGGCGATCGTGGTGACCTCTCGCGGCGGGCACATCGGCTTCATGGAGGGCGTCATCCCCACCAACACCTACTACAGCGACCGCCTCTACAAGCAGCTCGTGTCCGGCGTGTTTTCCAACCTCGACCACATGCAGGACGTGCAGGCCGAGGCGATGAAGAACGCCAAGCCCGCGATGGGGGTGCCCGCTGACGAGGAGCAGTACGAGGCCCCGAAAGTACCTGCCACAGCATCACCCTTGTCATAATGCTTTCCACGCCCTAGCTTATTATTATTGTTATTATTATTATTGATTGTATTCGCTAGGTAAAAGCTGAATGTACAGTCGGCAAAAGAAATATCGAACACCCATCGGTCGATTGCATATAATTTGAGGAATATCTATAAACTGTGTTGGTTCGGTTAGCTTCAAACGGTCCATGGGTGTTCATACTTTTTTGCCGACTGTACGTACGATAGCGATTCTATATTATTAAATCCGTGGCCGATCTCTTCCCCGCGCACTTCGGTTACCGTCGCAAAGTAATGTTTCGTGAGGCATCAAGCGAACTGTCCAGGAAATCGCGGTGACTCGAGGTACTCTCCCAGCCAACACCTTACCACTTTATAGCTAGACCTTTACGTAACCTGCGTCGGGCTAGCACGTGTGTAATTAACGATAATGAGTACAATTAGAGCAATAAAAGGGCTTACTTATTTTCTACTCTACTGATAACGAACGAAACTTGGCTGTTGTAGAAATCGGCTCTTTGAATCACACAACGGAGAACAAAAACTCAGGACACTTCCGTTGCCAGTATGAAGTTGAATCACCATTCCCCTCTCTTCTCGTTTCTTCTCTTTTTCTCCTCTTCTTTATTTTCCCTTTTTTTTCCCTTTTTTTTATCTTTCCTCCTCTCTTCTCTCATTTCTCTGCCTTGGTAATTTGATATTTCATTGAGATTCCACTTTAGTCCTTTTTGTAATGCTGAACGTAACTTTCTCTTCTTTTCTTCCGCATTCTCTGCCTCAGTTATTTAATATTCCGTATAGATTTCACTCGTTCAGTTTATGTAATATTGAACGTAACACTCCCGGTGCGTCATGTATGTTGTAGTTAATTTATGTATGGGCGTTTATGTAATAGTTTTACCAGTGTTGTCCACAATACGAGCCACAGACACAGCGAACACAGGTGCACAAGGTGAGAAAAGAGCAGTCATAGAAAACCAAGGATATATATATATGTAGCAACTAGTCACAAATATGTCCATTCGTAATTCAATGATTGGTGGATTGGTTGAAGGTGTGACGCAAGGCTGCAACGGAGGTTGATATGGTTTAGAAGTGCAGATGAGTGAATGGAACATGCTATACAAGTTCTACCGTGCACAAAGTTACTACTGATTGGGAAGTAAGCCAGTGGAGGTTTTAGATTCACTGCCGAACTTGTCACTTTATAAAACACTGCCGCTGTGTGAAGTGTCGGTTATACGCTCATGGCTGTAACTGAACCGAAATCACGCCTGTATGGATATCTACACACACTGAGAAGGCTTTGATGTATTTAAAAGCGTTAGAACTGAGTACGATTTCTGCTTTATTATTATGTCATGTGTTCCTACGCTTATTCGTCTTCTGGTAGTGTAGGCTTGTTACAGACATTAGGGAAGGAAGGGATGCAGAGTAATGAAGCAACCGGTTCCTCACGATTGCACCCGTAGCGCTATGATTTTATGTTTATGAGAAATACTAGCCATAGGTTAAAGAGTAGTATTGGGAGAGTGAAGGATTCTGAAATGAAAAGGGAAAAACAAGAAAATAATAAGTAAATGAGAAATGGAAGACGATGCAAAGTAAAATAGAAATATCAGCAATGAAAATGCTGAATGTGCACATTAACCGAAGTGAATACAATGAGTCCGGAGATTACAAATATGAATTAGCAGTAAGAGAAAAAAAAAACGGGAAGCTGGTATACATAAAGTGATCGAACAAAAGGATACGAAAGCCATGTTGAGAGGTAATAAGGTCGGTATTATGAGACAATTTCGCTTCTCGCATCAGCTATTTATAAGGTCAAAGAGAGGATCAGTAAAGTTCTAATGAGTGTTTTTATTTAGGTTTGTGCCACTGAAGAAGGGTCAAACTACCACCAGGGTCATAAAAGTACTCCTGGAAATGCCCCAAACTCCTACGAAAGCCTTGTCAAATGTATGTACTTGGGCGACGAAATGTTTAGTAATACGGACCTAAGTTAGTAAGAATCGAGGGAGCGGTGCAGCAGCTTCCTCGAGGAGTAGTGGAGTGTGTGGGGTGAATATCAATGCAATAAATACGTCAGACGGGGTTTGCTTCTCAATTGCCATGAGGAGGAACGCTTGGCTAGGGACGTGCTAGTCGCTGCGAAGCTTCTAACGTTGTAGGAATCACAGGCGTCGTTAGCTTGCAGGAAGTATACGAACAACTCTATTCTAAACTCTCCAACTCGCGTTTTCCATAGTATGCATTTATTTTTTTCATCACAGTTTTAAGGCCACACATCCTCGAGTAGGTGATGTACATGAAGTAGTGTGTATGACTCATAACTTCAGATCAGTTTGTTATTACATCATCATGTAGGCTAAGTAGGAACTCGTTGTTATTTGTTACTACAAGAAAGTCATGGAATACACCGAAATATTTATGGAGCTCCTTGCTATCATTACCCCCACACGCATGCTATGAGCCGTGCACAAGTGTTTTATTGGACTATATATTTAAGTTAAGCCCTTGTTTAATATACGCAAGTCGAATACCTACCCCATACACGCACACAGACACCAACCCAGCCTCATTAATTTTCAGGTTGTCCCTGCTACTACAACCCCGCCGAGCCATATATATATACTGAGACTGTGAACACAATATATATCGTGCACACGTATGGAATGCTGACACACACACACACACACACCACTCCCGTGGCGTAACTTGAGCGCCGCGCTGCAAGGCTTCACGGCAAAACAGGCGGCGGTTCCAGCCCCGCTCAGGCCGGATTCTTTCCGTTGACTAGGAGTGGTTACTGCCCCCCCTTGAGAAACGGGGATGGGGTGTGTGGTGTGTGAGGTCCTGGCAGTACCCAGAAATCGACGATAATGAGCATGCACTTGCACATGTCGGGATGGTACCTGCTGGCGAAAGCGAGTCCAACTCGTGATCAGGCCGTGGTGAATTACACACACACATGCGGGATATATAATTAGACAGTACACTCATAAATAGGAAGATTTACGTAAGTTGTAAAGTTTTATTTTTCATGTTGCTTATATTTTATAGAAAGTTTAGTTCTTGACGTTTTTTTTTTATTTATTCACTACTTGTTTCCATAGCATCACATTATTATTAAACTAACTATTCCAGAGTACAAGTAAATGCTCTTCTAGAATATTAAAAGTAGTAGTTAGTCTCTGAAACAGTGAATGAATCTTCTGAAGCGCTTTGACTCATCTTCCTCGTTCGACCTAGATTGTGCGGGGAATCTGTAGGTGACTGTGTGGCTTGTACACGCGTTGGACCTGTGGCAGTCAAGTCTTCCTGTACTGCTCTCAAAACAACAAGAAACCAATTATTTGTTTTAGACTAAGACAGAAGGACTCACGGAGCTGCAGAGCGAGACAGCCGTTCAAGAGGCGAGAGAGGAAGGCAATGTTGCGTGGAGGTGAGTGATTATTTCCTCGGGTTATTTTCTTGCCTGCACTGTTCTGGGAGATGGTGTTCAGTGCATGGGTGAACTGTAGATATACCGTAGACTTTTTAAACGTCGTGTTAGTCTTTATTAACATGTAGATTTGTCCTTCTGTCCGTTTCTCAAGGCTTGGTTTGCTGGTTTTGATTTTTATATACTGTACTATCTTTTACGAGTGAGTTTGTAATGCCTTCTTAAAATCCAATATTTTCAATTACTCCGTCCCGAAAATGGAATAAAAAAAGCCAAAGTAGTCACATAACCGTTAATAAATACAAGTAGGATGTTTGGTAATACTTTATAAGAAGTCCGCCTCCCCCTTCGCCAGCCCCCCCTACCCCCCAAGACAAGCCAGCGGAACTGTGGGGAACCGAATCACTGAAAAATGGGCTTCCAAAATTTCCCTAGAAAAATCCCTAAAGGAAGGAAAATTCCCTAGTCTCGAAAGTAAGGAAAGTACTAACTTGATAACCTAACAGCCCCCCTCGCCCACCTGCTAACCAAAGGAGGCTGCGACCCCCTCTGGACCCCCCCACATGTATGATGCGCCGGAAAATCGTTTTTTTTTTTTTTTGGTGGGGAACATATTTAAACTACTCCAACCGAACTTTACGACCTGCTAACGAGGGGGCTTCGCCCCCCTCGACCCCCCCTCCTAACCAATGGGGGCTGCGCCCCCCCTGGACCCACCCTGTAGGGAATTTTCCTTAATTTAGGGATTTTTCTAGGGAAATTTTGGAAGTGGGGGGAGGGGGGGGCAGGAGGGGCTCAGCCCCCTTTGGTTAGGAGGGGGGTCGAGGGGGGCGAAGCCCCCTCGTTAGCAAGTCGTAAAGTTCGGTTGGAGTAGTTTAAATATGCTCCCCACCGAAAAAAAAAAATATTCCGGCGCATCATACATGGGGAGGGGGGCTGTTAGGTTATAAAGTTGGGACTTTCCTTACTTTCGAGACTAGGGAATTTTCCTCCATTTAGGGATTTTTCTAGGGAAATTTTGGAAGCCCATTTTTCAGTGATTTTGGCTTCCTCCCCCAAACCCCGGATCCCCACAGTTCCCCAGGCTTGTCTTGGGTGGAAGAGGGGGCTGGAGTGGCGAAGGGGGAGGCGGACTTGTTATAAAGTATTACCGGATGTTTAAAAAGTGAAGCGCCTCTGCTGACAAGTGATTAAGGTTTATTGTTGCAGAAAATTACAAGGGATATGAGAAAGCGACGGAGGTGAACCAGTACGGAATTGAAGATGAAAACATTGATTGCTTGATAGTTTATTGTTGCAAGTAAACAACAAAGGAGAAGGGAGAAACATGTCATCCCAATCCCCAGGCAGTACATAGTGTGATTAGGAAACAAGGTATAGAGGGGTTGCACTGAGTGACGTCACACGGTCACACCGCTTCGCTTTTGTTTTAGAAAAAAGTCCGCATTTTGGGAGGCAAGAGCGATCAGCTGAGCCCCTGCCCCCTGATGATGGCTGGCTCGTGCCTCCCGTCTTCATACAACAATCTAAGTGAATATGCAAAAAATCTGGACAGTGAGGCTAGGCTTCGTTATATAACTATCCATTGCTGCCAAATGATGATGGACATACAGTATATACATTTATTATCAAACTTCAAGATATATTTGATAAGAACAATGAATATATGACTAATTTAACCCGGGCATCCCCGGGCGGTGTTTAGTAAGAGCATAAGAACGCAAGGGGTTCGCAAAAAGCCCACTGACCTATACTTGGCAGCCCCTGGCTACCAACCGCGAGTGGCAGTGTAGCACCTATCAGTAACAGTAATAGATGGGCCACTAAAACCCACACCCACACAGTAATAGATACACTAACACCCACACAGTAATAGATGGACACTAACACACCCACCCACACAGTAACAGATGGACACTAACACCCACACAGTAATAGATGGACACTAACACTCACACCCACACAGTAATAGATGGGCCACTAACACCCACACCCACACAGTAATAGATGGACACTAACACCCACACCCACACAGTAATAGATGGACACTGACACCCACACAGTAACAGATGCACACCAACACCCACACCCACACAGTAATAGATGGACACTAACACATACACACCAACACAGTAATAGATGGGCCACTAACACAAGCACCAACACAGTAACATGGCAGGGAAAAGCTGAGGACCTCTCTTGCGGTAAATATGTGCCTCCCAAAATGGTGGACCTTTGCAGGGCAGCTGAGAAGTGATCAGCTGATCGCTGCTGATGACGTCACGTGCAACCCCTTTATAGAGTGGTCGGAGTTATTACCTTCTTAGAACCAACTTCATTAGTGTCTAATTACTATTCTGCCGAGGTACTCCCCGTTAACCAACGTCCCCACACTTTAATTCATTATCATCACTCTACCTAAATGCTTTCCATTAACCAACTCCATCACTGTTTCGGATCATTATCATCCACGACTACACGCTACAATTTTAACTTTTCAGACTGCCAATTCCATTCTCTCTCTCCACAGTCGTCCCCTTGCATATATATGCACACTTTTCATCTCACATGCGAGGCGTAGGAGGCTTGATCTGTGATGCATGTGCAGTGACTCAGAATATGAGACTTACTGATGTTCTGTGATGTACGTAACTGCAGCTTAGTGCTTACTCTTCAGTGGGTAACCAAACAATTTGAAAACATGTATAGTTTATTATAAATTATTAACCACGGTAATACACCAGTACGATGCCTCAAGTCGTTAGTTTTCAGCGTGTTGGACGGACAGGAGCGACATTTGAGCACATCATTCACACACAGCAAAGGGAAATGGACGGAATAATGAAGGCACAACACAAGCAAATAGTTAAGAGGCATTGGCCAAAGCCTGGGCGAGCACTGCCATTCATCACAACACAGCCAGGCCCCCCAAGAGGCTCTGCATCGCAACACACCAAGACATGCCTCTTCAACACTGCCAATGAGTTACAGGTACAAAAACTTTCAGCACATGTATACATTTTTTTAAACCAATATTTTATCCATTCTCATATCCACTTAAAGCTTCCACCACACCCAAACCTTCCACCTTGTTGTGATTGGCATTGCTAGCTGCATGCACTGTGCCTTGGCCAGAACACGTGTACTTTGTTTCCAGCTTTATCCATAAGACTCGATGCAAATTTCTTTGCTATTTATAGTGTCGGTTTAATGTAAAGGCTTTGAATGCAGTCTAAATTCCACAACACTACTTCCTTCTCATTGTACATCTTACACAACTACTTACAATGCATACTTTAAGAATGAACAATGGACTGCCATGAATGCTATTCAAAGGTAATGATAGATTAATCTTGATAAGGTGTTAAAGAACTTTGAGTGCAGCTAAAGCTCATCATGCAAAACACATGCATATCACACATACACAGAATGCATTGCATCCTGACACATTAAAGCTTGATACAATGAATAGGATTTCCAGCAGTCATAATATAAGAGTTCCTGTTTTTGTGACTTTAAAGGAATTCATGATGGCTGCATCAACCTAGCCACTGATTAAGTAGTTAGTATGTCTGGGTTTACCCAGTTTAAAGAACTCATGAGTAAGCTTAGCCTTGGATGCAAAGAGTCAGTTGTGAGTAAAAGCTTCCCGAGGCCGAGGCCTCAGCACAGTGCCGTGGGGCACCCCGTGGCAGTGTGTGTCGTGCTGTGTGGCAGACACTGAGGACCTCCAGCCACCACAAGACAGTGGCTCCCAACACCTTGCCATCCCTTGTTCCCTGTCTGACTCTTTACACAATTACAGCATGATTGAAAATGCTCACTTCCATGTTTGTATATCGTGTTAATGTCATGACCCTGAATGATTCCCTAAGAATCATGTCAAACTGTAACTTTACATGTTGCAGATATAATTGACAAGCGCAGTATTTTGAGCCTCCATGTGACAACCCCATCCCAGCCTGGAGGGTGCTCAGGCCTCCACCAAATGGTGAACACATCCCTTGGCACCCAACTCCTGCAGCCCTGTCAAGCTTGTGTCAGCACTGTGGAGGACCCACACTATTTACAACGGCTTTGACTATATACAGTGAGTTCCTTCCTCAGTCATAACTTACACTATTGCCCCCAGTTTCCTACTGCTATACATTAATTTTTCAAATCCCCTTGCTTACTTTTAGTTATTGTCAATTAAAAGATATAATTACAAATCATAAAAGGTAATAATTGGTACAATTATATATAAAAATAGTTTGAAATTTCACTTAAATACAGCAATACTCATTCAATTTATATTCTAAAAATCAATCATAGATCAAGGACTTGATGTGGCAATTTGCTTCCAGTACAAAAATTGCTGCCTCACAACCTGTGGCCAGAATCCACCCGGTGTTGTTGAGGAGGGAACAGAAAGGACCAGATTGGGGTGCAGCAACAGGTTAGTGCTGGAGGAAGGCCATCAGCAGGGTTATGAAGATGAGGGCCAAGGTGGGGTTGAGTGCCTGGCCAGCGTCAATTTCTAGCACTGTGGCAGGTCGCTCAACATCTTCAGGGTCCTGTGTATAATGAAAGACACACATAATTCAAAGATATAGGGAATCCTTGTTCTGGGACACGCTTTATAAATATTTTATAGTGCATGGTAGGCAAAAATAGTCAGTTTTAATCCCTCCATCAGTCTTGTTTGACATTTACTCAGTCCACTAAAGCTAAATTAATATTCTTCTTTCAACAAGACATAATGCCTTACAAATTAATCTTTACATCACTGTTCTAGAGTAAAGTTTTGCTCAGTGAAAGTCGATCATATATAATGATCAACTTTACGCCATTCAGCATCATAGCCCATGCCAGAATAAACAGACATGGGGCCAGTCAAACAACAAAACAATTGAAATATGGCTTAAAACTGTAGAATAAACACAACATGTGGAATGCCACTGACTAGGGTTACACATGATATCCAGACACGAATAGCATAAATTAACAAAGAAAGCCTTCACTGTGTTATATAGATGGCCATTTAGTAAGGAAGATGATTTTTGAGTCAAGACTTATGGTAACTTTTTGTAGTTTTGTTAGGTTAAGTTTAGGGCATCTTCAAACACATAACAGGCAACAGTTTATGGCAAAAAATAACAAAGAATGACCTCACTCAGTCAGTAAGGAAGAATATATAATTTTTGAGTCGACATATAACTTTTTGTGATTTTGTTAGATTAAGTTTGGGGTATCTTTAAACACATGATAGCCAGCAACGTATGGTACTTATCAACAAAGAATAACCTCACTTTGTTGTACAGAAAGCCATATTGGTAAGGAAGCATATATGAATTTTCTGTTTGGGGTTTTGTTAGGCTAGGTTAACTTTAGGGTATTTATTCAAATACATAATAGCCAGCACCTTATGGTACAAATCAACAAAGAATGACCTCACTTTGTTGTATAGAAAGTCTCATTAGTAAGGGAGCATGTATGAATTTTCTGAGTCAAGACCTATTGTAATGTTTGGGGTTAACTATTCCATGTGTCTGTAAGACTGAACAACAAATGAGCCACCCCAGTCCTCTTGCCCGAAATGAGGGTTCAGGAGTTTTGAGTTTATTCTTTGTTTTGTTTGTTTGACTGACTGGCCTCACATCCTCTGTCTGGCATAGCCTACATTGCTGAGTAGCATAAAGTTGAACATAATAGCAAATGCTGAACAAAAATTTACTCTGGTGCAAGTCAAATATAACACATGTCGAATGGTGTAGAGCAGGGTATTACTGTATTTGTCAAAATGTAGTTTGATAATCCTGTAACGATAAGATAGGTACTGACGGCCCTGGCATGAGGGTTGTGTTTTCTTACCTGCAGCTGACGGTTGAGCTCAATGATCTGCTCCTCACACTGGCTGGGGTCACACTCGTCCAGGTCACAGATATCACAGAGGGTGGCCGGCAAGGGGCGGTAGAACTGACGAGCCTGGCGGGCTGTGAAAACAAGAATAGGTTAGGAAATTATACTAGAGTCAAGGTGAAAGAGTCCTAAGGTGTACGTACATTATTTTGCTCTAGCATCCTTCTGTCACACAGCATGTCTGATTTCATGGATAATACAGTAGCCTACAAACCTTTCTCAGCATCAATAATACGCAGGCAACAATGAGGAATACTGTTGATTTAATTCAACCATGGTCAAAATTATTTTGAGTTTCAAATTAGTGATACTATCTCAGACAGTAGTTTTGTTGATTTAAAGGTTGGCACTCCTACTTTTATCAGTGGAGGGTGGCACCAGGGCTTTTGACAAGCATAATTAGTGATCTTAATATATAAATCAACAAAACAGCTGTCTGTGACAGTATTAATGATTTTAAAACCCAAAATTGTAAATAATTGATGGTATTCATCATTGTTACCTGGATTTTACTGATATTGAGAACTGTTTCCCATGTGTATTACATATCGTCCATGAAATCAGTGTACGCTATGTGACGGCAGGTTACCAGAGCATGATAATGCACTCCTCAGACTTGTGTGCTGCAACTATAGTTATATGCAGCTTCCTTCAAATGTAAAGATTTGATTGAATGTAGTTTTAAGTATATAAATGTTTTCCATGCATTTAGAATATGCATCCACAATGGCAATATGATGTTTATCCAGAGTGCAACTCACATGTGTCATAGTAGTCGTACACCCTGACTGCAGAGCGCTTCTGGAAGGCCACCTTGTTGACTCGATAGGCAGTCACAGTGGGACACACCTCCACAGGAGTCAGGTAGTCAAAATACACCAGGACCCCAGAGCTGTCGGGCTTCTTCTCCACCAATTTCACACCCTCGTAGTCATACAGTCCTGTAAGATAAGCACTGTCATGTTAGGGAAGTCCTTGAGCCTTAGATTAATGAGTAATTCACATGCCACCAAAGGTCTTCAGCTTTTGAGTTTTTAACACATTAAAACTTTTTTCACTTATCTCCTACTTTTGTTCATACAGGTCCTGGAAAGTTATTTATACTATTAGAGAGCGTGCGACTGAAGTCATGAATAATACCATGTCTTAGTGATGGCTAGCAAATTTTCAGCCATCATTGTTTAGACCACAGTGTCTTAAGGTTGAGCTGCCACTCATGTCAGTCTATCTGGGGTCATGCCATGCTGAGAGACCTGACTAGAGACCACCCTCAATATAAATGTGATGTTTGCTACTTGCCTGGGATGAGGTCATTGTCCAAGATGTAGCCTGAAGGGAGTGACACGTCCATCACTGCCATGTTGCTTGCGTTCCCGGCAGTGTACCTGAGGGAGAGACTTTTAATTACATTTGGTGCTTCTTTATATCCTTTCCAACTTCCTCCATCTCCACCTTTTACATGCATACTGCATAAACAACACTTGGCTTTACCTCCCACAAAGTACAGGAATGCAATCTGCAAATTTAATATTATGTAACCAATAAAATTTGTATACTGAAATTAGACTCAAAATTATATGAATTTCTTCAATGTGTTAAAACTCTGTAATCTTACCCAATACAGGATGTAAGTCTGAGGCGATTGGTGTCCGTGGTGGCCAGGTCCAGTTGTGGGTCGAGGGAGAAGGCCGGCTTGGGCCCCGTCACCTTCACGTTGTAGTGGTACGTCACCTGCACCAGTGCTACTCCAGATCCGCTGCCACTCATCTGCACCGTCTCTGTGTCACTTGGCAGCTGTTGGTGATGCAGAAGGGTCAGGTAATGGTTGTCTTAGGTAGAGTAAGAATTATCACTTGTCATTTGAGTTTTCAGTTACTCATTTGACATGCAATGATTAAAACACGTGGTCCTGTAGATTAAACCAAACTATGGGCCCAGAGCTGACTCACCTCGACACGCTGCAGCATCATTGCGTTGCCACGGTTCACCTGCAGGTTCTTGCCCCGTGCACCATAGATAAGTCGCAGGTTGACTTGTGGGTTTCTGGTGGCAAGTCTTTCAGCCAACCCTGCTAGGCCAGACAAACCCACCACAGTGTCCTGAAAATGGATTTGTGTTAGTGGTATTCTGGGAATATGTTGATGTGTGCAAATTTAGATTACAAAATGGTAGTATTTTTGACTAACTTGTAGTCATATGTTTTTACATGCTTGCAAAATACAACTGTACCTACTGCCATTATTCCATATGGTTAAATATTATTAACTTTAGATAACCTCACCTGGGTGCTCTGGAACCCTCCGTGCTGGTTTCGTTGCCTCACCAGCCAGCGCATGATGGGTATGGCGTCCTGGGTGAGGGTGCGGTGAACATAGATAAGTAGGGCGTACCCGGTTGTCTCCACATCCAGAGATGTGGCATCCACCACAGTTTCCACAGTCTTGTTCAGTGGCTCAGATTCCCACCACTTCTCATTCTCTGAGGATTGAAGAAACATCTTGGCATTAGAGATAAATCAGACTTGACCTCACTTGCTCTGCATTGGAGTGGAAAAATTAGCTTTGCTTTGCTTACGAATTTGAGCCACATTGCTTGGATGCTTTAAAAATCTTTTTTTTTTGTACAGTCCTGAAACTGCATTCCAATGTGAATCTGGGTGCATGTGGGTGGGTGTCTGTGCCATAACATCATAAAATATTAATATGCATGTGTGTGGGATGTAAAGAGGGCAGGGGATGCCTGTTCACCTTTCACTTTAGCCAAGCTCTCCAGCTTGTAGAAGGCGGCATCCTTGTGTGCATGTTCAGCCAGGTGGAAGGCGTAGGTGGTGAGGGTGAGGCTGTACAGATCTTGAATGTCATCCAGTCTGGTGGCCAGGAAGTCCAACCCTTTGTTGATGCTGTTTTTGACGCGTGCCGTGGGTGGGTTCTGGGGCAGCATTATGGTGGGTTAGCTTAGTTCTCAGGGGAAGCAAACTTTGTCAGCTACCAATTTATCAATGACAGACTAATTTACTTCATCAGTATTAAGTGTTTGTATATCTAATTTGCCTAATTTTCCTGTTTTACTTTGATTACAAATTTAATTCAGGCAGCGATGATAATTTATCAATTAATTCAATGATCAAGCACTTGTTCTTTACATTCCTTATAAATATCACCCACATATTTAAATTCTGCTTAGACTGCAAGTTAAATAAACTGACTTTTAAAAGCTAGACTTCCTTTCCCAGTTACCGTGATATTGCCTGGCCAACCCTCTGCTTCCAGGCAACCCAAAGTCTACCCTTAAACATATAAGAAACTGATTTTCAGATTTATTTGGTGAAAAAAAGTCCTCCTTCAGTGCCATCCAATACAGTGACAGTGGAGGTGGAATGGAAGAGTCAGCAATACCTGTGTGGTGAGGAGCGCCATGACCACATAGGCGGTGAGTGCTGACCCAAAGGCTGCCCCTCCCTGCATGGCTTCGTTGACCACAATTCCCACCTCAGGGAAGCTGCCGTCCACTGCCTGCTGCTGCATCAACCACTCCACAGCCTTGGCCACCACCTCGGGCTCCACCTCAATGTGTCTCCCAGCCTCAGTGAGGGACTTGGCCACAAAAGCAGTCAGCCTGGGGTGGTTAGGAGGGAATTAATTTGCTTTAAAATCTTGTCCTTCATTTGAGTCCTTCAAAGCATTCAGAACTAGAAAGCTATGGGTTCTTTGAGAGAGTATTTATTTATCTTTTTAACCCGTAAACTGTGCCAGACATCTTAAGATGCTATGAGTTAGACTGCGCCAGACATCTTAAGATGACGCATGTTCCAAGGTGGATATTTATATTTCCCGCGATGCTAAAGTATATTCCAATGAACATCGTGTAGCAACATCATCCCTCTTTCGCACCATGTTGTCACCATCGTCATATTAGTTGCTCTTTAGCAGTCATGGAGAGTAGATGTATGTCATCTACTGATGCTAACCAGCCCCATAGCTCCTGCAGTCATGACCGTGGGGGAGGCATGGGAGGTGGTAAAAAGAAAGTATTGGTAAAGAGAAAGATTGTAGTAGATAAATCTGAAAGTGACAGTGATTCAGATTGTATTCAGCCATCAGATTCAGCTGGTTTGAGGAAGCGTGGCAAGCGTAAGCATGTTTCTGGCCCTCAAGGTCACAGACGCGCTGCCAGGCAGCCTACTCGGCCACTGACACCAACAAAATTTTTACCAATGCTAGTAGACCCTGATGAATCACTGTCATCTCTGTCTGATGATCCAGAGTGGCAGAAAGATGAGGAAAATGACAGTGGGGGTATAGGAGAAGACTCGGCTAATGAACTGAGTGAGGGATGGGTGTCAGCTGGGAGAGGAGGGGGAGGCAGAGGGAGAACAGGAGCCTCAAAGACGCGAGACAACGCGTACTCCATTCGTCTGGTCTGATGGATCAGATTTTGTGCCAGACATTCATAACTTTGACAGAAATATTGCTGGTGTGACTAATGACTGGTCTCTTGATAATGATGCACAAGAGGTTGATTATCGAAATTGACAAAGTGATGTTTCCTGTGATATATATTTTGTTTGTTGTAACTGGAATGAATAATTAGTGGCAAGAGAATGTTCAGACGTGACTGTGCCGTGTGTCATCTTCCCTCTGCCACCGTCCTATCTACCCCGTCACTACCAACGCTCCCAAGGTCGCCTCATATCCGCAACCTTTATCGCGCCATCATTGCCACATTAAGTGAATTATTATTTTTTTTGCACTATTTGGTGCTCAACATGTCTCTCTTGGGTGTTGTAATACTAAAAAATTTTTTCCACCCAGGAGCTATTCCCGAATTTTAATTGCGCAGTTTATGGGTTAAAACCGAAAAAGTCAATCCTACCATCTAAGTTAAGTTTTTGTATTATGAATAATAAATACAAATCAATTCTATAATGGCAACTTAACTAACCAACCAACCAACCACCAGAAATTACTATTAATAAACATAGTAGCACTAAGCATTAAAATCTTTATAAAACAAAAGAACGAAAGACAATCCACAGACCAGGTGCTGCCCGACTTGTCCCGGCTCCCAAAGGCACTGAATGAGCCGTCTTTGTGGCGGTAGTTGAGCTGCTGCTGGTAACCTGTCTCCATGTGCCTCTTGGCTCGGCCCTGAAGCGCTTCATCCAGCTGATTCTTGTTCTGTGAAATGGTTTCAGAACATGTGAACCTTACAATAAACTGAACTGAATTTGAAAACCCTTACAATTAATTACATGACTACACCAGACAAGTCATGTTGCTCTTTTTGCATAGAAAGCATAAGGATAATTACCCTTTTATCTGCAAATAAGTGTGAAGATAAAATATGAAGGAGCAAATTAAAATAAGACAAATTCATAGATAACATACATATATGGTTGGTGTCTCACCTTGAGGTACTCCATGACCACAATGTTGGGCACCAGCTTGGCCATGTTTTGTTCTCCACAGCCTGTTGGCAGCTCCACCACTCTCTGCAGGTCACTCACTGCAGGCCCCAGCAAGTCACCTGGCACACAACACAAACATTGAGACGTGCAAAACATGGGCTGTGTTGACTCATTTGTATATATCATGAGGGGTATTTCTACTTCTCCAACCACATAAGAAATTGAACTTTGCATGTACAAAAAGATAACTGGGCTTACCAATGAGGGTGACTGAGATGGCCTTAGACCCATTGACAATGTTGGGTGGTGTGGTGATGTTGACGGTGGCGGAGAAGGTTGGCTCGCTCCGGAGGTCAATCAGCATGGCCTTGTTAACGGTCTGTCTGCTGCCCTCAGGCTGGGAAAGGAAAAGTAGGGTTTTAGGAATACAAAAAGGAAAGGAAGAGGAAAAAGTTAATCGAATGCAAATTAGAATGAACTGTAAAAGTAGAAATACAGACTACATGAACAGGAATAAAATAAGAAAGAGTCAAATGATATGCAAGAAAACAGCATTAATTAAGTGGTAAATACTTACATGTAAAAAATAAAAACCTGATAGAAGAAACCTTAAGTGAACCTAAACACACAAATAGAAAGATTAACAACTTCCTTCCTCTAATACCACTTCATACCACTTAACAACCACTCCTATTATACCTTTACAAGAAGCTGCTTGGTGACCACATCGGCAGCTGTGGGGGTGTTGGCTCGGACAGTGATGGGGATGTTGCCGAGGGTCTGAGGCACCACCATGAAGCTCACACTGACCCCAGAACCGGAGGCAATGACGATCTCCCGGCTCTTGCTTCCTGATGGGGCTGTGAGGGGAGAAGAAGGAACCATAAGATTAGAGAAAGATGGGGGCACGCATAATACAGCACATTGCCGTAACATTCAACTTTATCAATACTAGTAAACAGTAAATATGATAAAACATACATTAGGAGAACAAGTCTGACACATTCAAGCACATACAGCCTCATAAAACTAGTAAAAACAAGCACATTACCTGAACACATTAATAGCGCTCATGGTAACATTGCACTATGGGTCTTAACATGAAAATAAGATGATGATACACTAACTACATCCTCACAAATCTTTTTCTCTCCATGTTCCTGCAGTTACTCACAGCCTTGGTCGATCTCGTTGGCAAAGTCAGCAAACAGGAAGTCTCCGTTGGGATTGGCGAGGGTGACCTGAGCCGTGACTTGCTGGTCCCCGTAGTTGAACACCACCATCTCCACAGCCACCGCCTCGCCGCGCACCACGCCAGCTGCTGGGAGGTGCATGGACACGAAGAATGGGCGGAACACACGCAGCTGGGAGGAAGAAGTAAAAGAGAGTAAATAAAAAGTAAGAAAAAGAGAACTATTACCTAAAAAAAAAGGATTCATTTATGTAAGACACTGAATGGAGGAAAAAAAGAAAAAAAAGAAGAATTAATCAAAAAGAATAAAAAGAACAATTAGCTAAAAAAAAAAAAAAAAGATTCACTTATGTAAGACACTGATTGGAGGAATAAAAGGCAAAAGAAAGAAGTATTACTTAACCCGGTAGCAGCGGGGATCATATTTCTTAACGGTCCCACCAAGTGAGAAAAATGAGAAAAAATCACCCCTCACACAAACCATTTCATAATAAATATCAAAGCATTTGTGATCAGATTATGTATCATCTATTTTGGGGGGTTTATATCATGGCACAAATTTGGCCCGTCGCTGCTACACGGTAAAGCCACAAATTTGGCCCGTCACTGCTATCGGGTTAAGAAAGATCATCTATTTATGTCAGACTCTGAATGAAGGAAAAAGAATAAGAGAAGTATTATCTTCAGCATTAAAGGGCAAAAATATGGAGGCAGAAAGAAGCCATGACCATATTCAAGTTTTTTTCTGTCTACGATGGAAACCTGCTTGGAGACTGACCTTGTTTGGCTGCTCCGTCACACCCAGGCCATACAAGTCATCAATGGCGAAGGCAGAGACCATGTAGGAGGTGATGGCATCGGGCGCCTTCTCCCGGAGCCTCACCACACCATTGAACCTGCCGACACACACACCACAGCGTCACAAACAGCCACAAAGAGAAACACTTATGTAACATGGGGTTGGTCCTCTTGAAGCTGAGGCCACAAAGACTAATTCCACAATCATTCACACCAAAATTAAAGAGGTGATATAATTCAACATTTATATTTATTTAACTATAACATGATCACGAAAAAGAATAAGCTGATGATAAATGTAAATGAAGAAATGTGATGTATGAAAAAGTTCTTATACAGAGGTAAACATTCAAAGGAAACTTATATTGATTATAAGATGTAAGAATGGCCACCCTTCCATTCTTTGACTGCCCATGTTCTGTTCACTTCCATTTCCTTGTTTCCGTGTCAGGTTAGTCTGGGTCAGCACCGTCAATCCAGTTCATGTGGAGTCAGTTCTTCACATGTAACTTGTTTATCCGTCAGGTCAGAAGGGTCAGGGATGAGTGTGGTCACATTAAGGTCATGAAAGGGAGGGCAGTCAAGGAGACCAAGGAGGAGAGGAGAGGGACACACTTTGTCTCGGCATCAATGAAGAGCCAGGTGGGCGGGATGTGCTGGTTGAGGTACAGTCGAGGACGGGAGTCAGGTGGAGGCGGCAAGTAGGAGAAGGCGTAGGGTCCTGCCAGGGGAGGCCGGGTGGGGGAATTGTAAGCCACGCCAGGGCCAAGGTCAGGGCGGACGGTGGAGGCATCGACGGGGGCAAACTGGCGGCCGAAGGATCCATTGATGGCAGCGGGGCGACGGAAGGGGTCCCACTGAGAGCCGTCAATGGGGCCATCACCGGGTGGCAGGTTGCCAGTCACTGTGGGGCGGGGTGGGGCAGCGAAGTGAGCCTGGGTACCCTCCTTCCTCCACTCACTAAGCCGCACATCACTTGAGTGCCTCCACCAAGCCCAAGCCTCCACCAGGTTAGCCAGCCATGCCTCCACTTGCTAAGCTTGCCTCCCTACTGCCATCGCATCACTAGGTTAAGTACAAGCAACAGGCGGTTTGTCCACTTAGGAACATCACAGACGTTCTAGGCACCATCTAAATGTGCACAAACATGTGTGAAGAGTGCAAGCAAGAGGCCACACTAGTATTGTTAAAACTTACATCACTGAAGCATCGAGTAGGTGACTTGCCACATCCAAAATTTCAGAAGTTTCACATACACCTGTGAGATCTTCCCTGTTAACACAGCAGACACATCCATGCTTGCACACACACTGTGGGAAGTCAGGCAGTCAGGTGGTCTTGAGGTTGGATTAGTGTCACCTTTTTAGTGGACGGTGCATCAGGTTCCTGCCAAGCACCAGAGTTCACCTCAGCCAGTGCTTCACTTACCTGCAAGTATCTTGACTAGTATTTCTGTAACCACTAACTTTCCCTTCCTTTGTGTTAAAACACTTCAGTGTCCATTATGATGTTGAGACACTTTGCTTTGTTCTTTGAGCACTCTAAAGGGAGAACAATTTTGTTTCTTGTCGGACAAGGTTTCACATCTTGTTTGCTGACCAAGTAAAATATTTGGTATGGAAACGTGTCGAGATACAGACATTTTAGGGAATCTTCAAAGGTGTGTCGCTCCAAATGAACATTCAGTAGCACATTCATGACACCACATTTTCATGAATTCAACTTTGAAAAGTTATGAATATCAATGAAATTTGCAGTGAAAATGAGGAGATGAAACTGAAAGGATAGACTGATAGAATTTTGGAAAGGAAAATGAGAAAGAGCTTTGATAGCAAATTTAGGAGGAAAAGGAACCTTTTTGTAATACAAAGTCTGGAGCAGAACGAGGAGCTCAGACTTGATGACAAAGTCATAGAGTGCTGCAGAAGAATGACTGTGCTGTAGTAGCAGTGTGGGGTTCATACCCTGAGTCGGCATGGGAGAAGAGCCACGTGACGGGGAAATTGGTGCGCGGGGCGGGAGTTTGAGGGCCAGCCGCCACTGTTGCTTCAGGCAGGTTAGACTCCATGGCCCTGAGGTCTCTGGGATCATCCATTATCGTCCGGTAGTACACTAAGGTGGGTGGGGGAGTTAGTGCAGCATTAGTAAGTCATTAGGCAGCAGTTGTGCTGAGGCGAACCACTCCCTGTGATGCACGGCTCCTCTGTTGACACACCATGCACTCAATGGGATGAATGGCAAGGCAGATCCATTACCCCGGCTGAGGTTTGGTTAGAGCAGTCCTCCTAAAACATTCCTAGGCTAAGCAGACTAAAGCATCACCTCAAGTGAGTTAGTTACCACTAGACTAGACTTTGTTTCATGTGCAGGTAAATAATATTAATGCATTTCCTTGTGACTAAAATAACATGCAGCAAAGCAATCTTATATCATATATTATGGAATGTTATGTGTTAATATTCCTTTCTACAATAAAGTAGCTTATTCTCAGTTTTATCTGATATAAAAATGATTCATCATTAAGATTGAAGCCTATAAAGAGAAAATGGATAAGTTATTGACAATGAGTTACACAGTGACATCTGGCACTTAAAAGAGAGGCAAGTATATGTTATACATCTGTCAAACACATTCACAAAACAATAAGTATCAAAACACAATGATAATACTGTCTGCTATTGTCACTGAAGATAAGAAATCTATTATTGGCCAACAGGTGTCCCACAGAGGTACTCACAGAATGGGTTGAAGTCGTGTATGTATCCATTTGTCAGCACCACAAGTCCAGCATTCTGTAACAACAAAATACTCACATGTAGTGCTGAGTCTGGACTTGATTATACACAGCATTTTGAGAAATTAATTGTGAAAAGTTTGGACCCTACCACTCCTTGGACCCCATCTTTTGGTGGTGTCCCTGAGGGAGCACAAGTGAAAAATGAGGGGGCACAACAAACTGATAATCCCATATGATGACACCCCAGGTTAAGAAAAAATTTCTTCAAAACAAAACATGAATATTGCAGGCCCCAAATGGGGAAATATGACACTTATGATTGGAAACTAACTTTAACTAAGTTAGGGAAATAAGAGGAGGTAGGCAAAAGTTTAACAAATAGTAGTGGTGCAATGCTAGAGTTAAAAAGATGAGAACAAAATTGGGAAGGGTTAGCACTAAGCTCAAGGGCTGGGATGGGAAAAGTCTGTGAAGTATTATTGATCAGGAGATGAGAGGCAGAAAGGGCAGATGAATGACCTTGAAGACATCAGCGGTGGTGGTGGTGCCCATCCAGTTGAAGAGTGCACGTTTGCGGCGGTGAAGGTTGTGCCACGGAGCATCCAGGTTCCTCCTCCCTGGGTCATAACTTTCAAGCTCTTCAATTACTTCCTCCTGCAATAAACATGCAATATCATGTGTTGTAGTAATAAACATAAAAAATATATGTACATCTCAATTTAGTACAGACAGGCACACTGAAGTAAAAATTCTAATCATACACTCAAAAACAGCTCATGATATACACCTGTGACCTGTGAAGGGAGACTGACTCATGGGGGATACAAATAACTCCTGGGCTAAGGGACTGACCTGAGTGAAGTGGTTGTTAGTGCCCACCATGAGGGCGCGCTGATCCACCGCCAACACCCCCACAAAGGCATTGGGTTTGGTGGTCACGATGATGTCCACCTCGCCGCCAGCATCCACCAGGTTAGGCGTCAGGTTCACCGTCACCTGCAACACGATGGCATCACAATAAAATGCATTTCATTATTTTGAATCAACACTGCATAAGTTACAAACAATTATAGTAACATGAACAATAATGTTTTGTAACAGTTGTCATTTACAGAAACAATTATGTCACTGGTGCCCATGAATATCACAACATCCTCAGCACCACAGGAACCGTTATACACACAGTAGAATGGGGCCAAGAGGTTCCCCCACTTACCTCATTCTGAATGGCACCCCCCACAGCGAAGTGGAGGGAGTCAGCCACCACCTCCCCATCAGCTCGCATGTAGTAGACCAAGAGGCGGGCGCGAGGAGCCATGTCTCGAGTGGCCAGGAACCTATGCCATGAACACACATTAAATATCTTAGGAAGTCAAAAGGAAGTCTGCAAACATGTGTATAATCAATGTAATGGATTCACAGTACCTCAGATTTATGGCTCTGGAAACAGTACTTAAAAGATGCTGTTTTGGTACTTTAAAACAAGCTCACACAAAGAACGGCACCATAAGTAAGGGAAGGTCAAGAAAGAAGTATGTCAGAGTAGTATGGCATTGGGAGCACTACCCGAAGGAAGAAAATGGATACGTATTTTCAATCAACTATAGTTTTAAAGACAAAATAATTAAATGCAACATATGGAAGGGAAAATAAATGCTAATAAAATCTCTAATAATACAGATAACTATGACTAATAATAACAATCCAATCCTTTGTATAAGTGTCAACAAACAATGGAAAGATCCCACACATCCCATTCAACACATTCACAATCCCAATAACGAGCAATAGAGGAGGTGAAGAGAATGAAGAAGATCCGGAGAGGTAATCTTTACAACATCACTGCAGGCGGGAGGCAAAGGAAGTTTACCTGAAGGTGTGCGTGGTGCCCTGGTGTGCCTGGAGCGTCTCGCCAAACACCACGTCTCCGCGCCCCATCACTTGGTACACGAAGTAGACCATCGGCTGCGTGGCGTTGAGGCCAATCAGAATCTCCCCGCCGGTCTGCACCAACACAGGGATACAAGCACTCGGTCAGCCCCTTCATATAGATCATTAGTTATCCTCCATTCTAGTCTTTCTTTAAAATTTTACCTTGAGTTTGGCTGGTGAGTCAGACCTTTGTTTACAATGAACTGAAGGTAAGTTGTGATATTACATGAATTCATATTAATACAAAACTATTAGGACTTATTATTATTTTGACAACCTGTGGAAAATGAGATTATAATACTTTGACATGGTGTAACAATCAAAGGTGTGGAAGGAAGGGATTACACAGGGTGAGGAGGGAAGTAGGGAGGAGGAGGAGGGTGAGGGATGAAGTGAGAAAGGAAGGGGTGACAGGATATTGGAGGAAGGGGAACATACCGGTTCAGTGGTGACCAGGGAGAGCTCCACCTCCTGTCCCACCTGCATGAGGGTGGCAAACAGGGGGTCAAGAAGGGTTAGGTCATGCAGCATCATGCAAGGTGAGGTCAAGGTGAGAAACACACAGAAACAAGTGATCTTGGAGTTACACAGTGACAGGTGAGTAATGGTGAGATTGATTACGACACTCAGGTTCAGTAGATATCAGTAAAAATTTAAAAGATTCAAAGTAAAAGATTAGGAATACAATCTAGTAAGTTAATAAAAAGAATCATCAACCCCCTTAGAGGAGTTACCTATCAAAAAATAGTTTTATCCTTCATCATCATTTGGAAAGACTCAAATACAAATAAAAAGTATATAAATTTTAGACAAGGAGTACTGAGATAAAAATGACTGTCTAAAAGAGCAAGGTATTAAAAAATTCTACAGAAATTTACAGGGAAATTGAAAAATGAAAATATGGTTGAGGTATTGAGAAAATAAATTATAAAAAGAACTTTAGCTAAATGAAACATCAAGATTGAAACATAAATATTAAATGACAGACTGATGCTCAAGGTGACAGACAAACAAGGTCGATGAATTTTAAACACTACGAGTGGACAGTCATGCTCAAGTCACTTATAATAAACACACACACACACACACACACACACACACACACTTCACATTTCCAACATTTGTGTGTAATACTAATGAAACTAATAGATGAGAAAACAAGTGTCATTAAGAGTAGTGGGCAGAACAACAACTGTGTGTGCAAAAACAGTAAACACAGTGCAGAGACTAGTGGCATAGTAACACTCAAACTACATCATGAGATTTTGCATGCATGGATTTGTCTGTGGAGGTATTTGAACAGGCAAGAGGTCAAGAATTGGTTTGATTGATACACACCTCTCACTCTCACTCTCTCTCTCTCTCTCTCTCTCTCTCTCTCTCTCTCTCTCACCCTGGGGTTCTGCGTGAGGAGTGTCGCCTGAAGGAAGGAGTTGCTGGGGCTCTGGGCTCTGACGATGTCCCCGAGCCAGTGCGTCAGGTCCTTGTAGCGTGCCTCCAGGGCCAGGCTCACCACTTCATCATTCAGTGGTGGCAGGAAATCCAGGGTGATGATGCCCGATTCAGGGATCTGGTGCACCTCCTCCTTGAAGCCGTTGGGGTCGCGGGTGAAAGAGTGACGCACGGTGACCTCCCCGGCTGTGATGGGAGTGTCGTCTTGGTATGCCACCTTGAGCTGTTGTTGGAAAGATAAAAATATGCAAATAAATAGAATGTATAGATAAGACAAGAATGAATAGGAAGAGGAAGAGTTGATGAAAGGGTTGTAGATAGATGGATGTATTTTTGATGCTATTGAAAAAGTACACTTAACTTGCAGGTATACAAAAGGGCCCAATAAGTCACTAAAAAAAGGAGTAAAAAAAAAAGGTAAAAAAACAGGAAGAATGACAAACAGATAAACAACAGGTAAAAAAATAACTGCCCAGATATAAAAACAAGTTAAAAAAAGGATAAAAAACAACAGATAATAATGCCGCAGAACAAAAACACATACGCACACACACAAAAAAAATGTACTCACGAAGGCGGTGTACTTCAGTCCGGGCTTGAAGGAGTCAGAGGTGCGGACGAGGGAGAGGCGGTAGGGGTAGCGGTAGACAGTGACATGGGAGGTGGCGTTCTGCACCCGCCCCGTCAGCTCCTCCTTGACGTACGCCGTGACCTCAATCTCGCGTGCATAGTCTCCCTTGAGTCTGTGGGAGGAGGAGGAAGGTGTGTGTGAGAGTTTGTTTCACACCCTTCTTTGGCTTCCTCCCTTTTCCATATTTCCTGGTTGCCTCTTCTCAGCTTTCTCCAGTGAACACCCTTTTCTCTTTCCCCTTTCATTCCTTTTTTGATAACATCTTTTAAAGCTCTTACATCATCTTCATACTCTCCCTCTTCCTCCCTGTCAAGGAATCATCTTTCTCTGACATCCTCTCCTAAAAGATACTTAACCTGGTAGCAGCGACGGGCCAAATTTGTGGTTTTACCGTGGAGCAGCGACGGGCCAAATTTGTGGCTTTACCGTGTAGCAGCGACGGGCCAAATTTGTGGCTTTACCGTGGAGCAGCGACGGGCCAAATTTGTGGCTTTACCGTGTAGCAGCGACGGGCCAAATTTGTGCCATGATTTAAACCCCCCAAAATAGATGATACATACTCTGATCACAAATGCTTTGATATATGTTAGGAAATGGTTTGTGTGAGGGGTGATTTTTTCTCATTTTTCTCACTTGGAGGGACCATTAAGAAACATAATCCCCGCTGCTACCAGGTTAATATTACCTTTGACAATCCTCCTCTGTCTTACTCGTTCCCTCACCTTTTAACTCTGACCTGTACTGACCTGGCATCATTCTAAAGGTCAGTAATGAGGTCAGTCTTGCCCTAGAACTGCCTTAACATAGCAATCTTAATGAGTAAAGTTAAAGTACTTGATCAAAACCACTTGTGTTAATTTGTCCTTCTCTCACATTACTTCTGGCCCATTCTCACCTGGCATCACCCTGAAGGTCAATAATGAGGTCAGTCTTGCCCTAGAACTGCCTTAACATAGCAATCTTAATGAGAAAAGGTAAAGTACTTGATCAAAACCACTTATGTTAATTTGTCCTTCTCTCACATTACCTCTGGCCCATTCTCACCTGGCGTCACCCTGAAGGTCAATTGTGAGGTCAGTCTTGCCCTTGATCTGCTTGACCACGCGAATAGGGTCATCGTAGGGCGCCTGCAGGTAGCCGTACTTGTAGGTGGGGGTTACTTGTAATGTGACCTCCCCCTTCACTGCCTTCCCATAGGTGTATCTGGTGGAGGGAAGGGGCGGTTAATTAGGAGTGGAAGTAGGTGGATGCTATGAAAGGGGTGTGGAGGTATTTCTTGTGGTAGTGGAGGAGGAGGAGGAGGAGTATACATGTATCTTGTGGTAGTGGAGGAGGAGGAGAAGTATACATGAATCTTGTGGTAGTGGAGGAGGAGAAGTATACATGTATCTTGTGGTAGTGGAGGAGGAGAAGTATACATGTATCTTGTGGTAGTGGAGGAGGAGGAGGAGTATACATGTATCTTGTGGTAGTGGAGGAGGAGGAGGAGTATACATGTATCTTGTGGTAGTGGAGGAGGAGAAGGAGTATACATGTATCTTGTGGTAGTGGAGGAGGAGGAGAAGTATACATGAATCTTGTGGTAGTGGAGGAGGAGGAGAAGTATACATGAATCTTGTGGTAGTGGAGGAGGAGAAGTATACATGTATCTTGTGGTAGTGGAGGAGGAGAAGTATACATGTATCTTGTGGTAGTGGAGGAGGAGGAGGAGTATACATGTATCTTGTGGTAGTGGAGGAGGAGGAGGAGTATACATGTATCTTGTGGTAGTGGAGGAGGAGGAGAAGTATACATGTATCTTGTGGTAGTGGAGGAGGAGGAGTATACATGTATCTTGTGGTAGTGGAGGAGGAGGAGTATACATGTATCTTGTGGTAGTGGAGGAGGAGGAGGAGTATACATGTATCTTGTGGTAGTGGAGGAGGAGGAGTATACATGTATCTTGTGGTAGTGGAGGAGGAGGAGAAGTATACATGTATCTTGTGGTAGTGGAGGAGGAGAAGTATACATGTATCTTGTGGTAGTGGAGGAGGAGAAGTATACATGTATCTTGTGGTAGTGGAGGAGGAGGAGTATACATGTATCTTGTGGTAGTGGAGGAGGAGAAGTATACATGTATCTTGTGGTAGTGGAGGAGGAGGAGAAGTATACATGTATCTTGTGGTAGTGGAGGAGGAGGAGAAGTATACATGTATCTTGTGGTAGTGTATAATCATGAAGAGGAGGAAAAGGAGGAGGAACATATAAAAGGCTGTAGAAAGGTTAAGATGGAAGTCCAGATGGAGAGACATATATATAAACAAACAAATGAATAGGGGAAGTTATTAAAAAGTATGTAGACAGGTAGAGAGACAGATGGACAGATAGAAATAGATAGGCAAGCAAATAGACAGAAAAAGAGATAGGTACATAGACACAGGCAAAGAGAGGTCATTAGACAATCAGTAAGAAGGTTAACAGATAGACAGATAAAGGTAATTACTACATTAAGAGAAGGATAAATTGATAGATAGAAAAGTTGATATACTGAGCTTAACAAAAGAGAAAAGCATTGAGGTATAAAGGTTAATAAGTAGATAGAAAGATAGCCATAGATAAAGGTAAATACACTGAGAAGAATTTACAGATAGATAGAATAATAGATAGTATACTAAGCTTAGCAAATGAGAATGGCATTAGAGAGTGGATCTATAGGGAAGAAGATTTAATAATTACTGTGGCTGGTGGAGGAGAAAGTTGTAGTCTGCTGTATAAGGGGAAGCGGGAGGAAAATGTAGGGTGTATATGGGTGTAACCAGGTGTAACGTACAATAAAGAAAAGGAGAAAATGGAGAAGGGTTGGGGATGAGAGAAAGGAGGATGTTGATTTAATGTTGTCACGGGTGTATTCTGGAAAGGAGATACTGAGAAAAGAGGGAAGAGATTTATATAAGGAAAGGTAATATTATACTCTCACAGGTGTATTCTGGATAGGAGGAGATGCTGAAAAAACGAGGGAAGAGATTTATATAAGGTAATATTATACACAAAGAAACCATGAATGAAAGAAAAAGATATCTACTTAACTAACTCTTCATTACATTGCTATTCAAATCTGACTTATGAACTTTGATGATATTGATAACATGCGTAAAAAGCTCATGCTATCACTGTAGAGCAAACTATTAAGAATGCAAGTTGAGGTATAGCTAGAGACAGAACCTAAAAAGCCATACACAATAGAATGACTGGACAAGGCTTCAGACAATAGGAGTAATTAACCCGTGGGAACTGAAACACAATAGCCTGCTCCTCTGTAAAACACATGGTGGTACAAAGAAGCTTAACCACACACACACACAAACAACAACAAAAAAACTAGCTACACATTAAAGAACATGTATATTATATAATGTCTAACCCACTTCTGGTGAAAAGAAAATAATTATCTTCCAACCCATAGATCAGCTCTTGAGATAAAGGAGGGCGGGGGAAGAATGGCCGATGTAAAAAGAGGATGTTACAATGAGAGATGGAGATGAGAACGAGATTAGCTGTCAAAGAATGGGGCAGGAAGGGAAAGGTTGAGAAAAGAAAGTGTAAAACAGAGAAGACTAGCAGAGTGAGAGATGGGAGGAAGGGAAGCTAGCAAAGAAATGATAAGGGAAAAGAAGAGAAGTGAGCTAGCAAATATATGAGAGAAGGAAGAGGAAGAAAGGGGAGCTACCAAATGAGAGAAGGAAGAGGAAGAAAGGGGAGCTACCAAATAAATGAGAGAAGGAAGAGGAAGAAAGGGGAGCTATACCAAATAAATGAGAGAAGGAAGAGGAAGAAAGGGGAGCTAGCAAATAAATGAGAGAAGGAAGAGGAAGAAAGGGGAGCTACCAAATAAATGAGAGAAGGAAAAGGAAGAAAAGGAAGTTAGCAAAGAAATGAGAAGAAATACGAAGAAATAGAAGCTAGCAGAGAAGCAAGATATGAAAAGATGGGAGGCATAGAGAGAATTTTAAACAGAGAAGATAGAGGCTGGTAAAGAAATGAGATAGAGGAATGAGATGAACGCAGAGAAACGGGCTAAACTAACTTGACAAACTATAACTACCACACTTACTTCGCCTCCACCGTGGCCACCATCTCGCCCTGATCGAAGGTCGCATACTCGGGTAGGGTCACGATCACCTCAAACTTGGGCAGCATGTAATAAGCCACCTGGACGGTCCTGGAGGTAGTCTGGCCCAGCACCTCCACCGTGATGTTCCAGTCCCCAAGCACAGGTTCATCAGCCAGCTGTAGCTCTCCAGACCACACCCCGCGGTTGGTAAAGACCCGTTTCCATTGCCTCACCCTGTTCCCGGCGCCGTCCTGGAAGACCATTCGAGGATCCGGTCAAAAGATTGATTGGTTTTATTAACACGTTGATATCTCGTCTCTTAATCAACTGCTCTCCTGTTCTCAAACAAGTAGAAGAAAGATTTGGGCTACCATCTCTTAAGCAGACACATCATAACCCACCCTGCTAGATGTTACATGAATAGCTACTCGGTCTAAAAAGCACAATATATCCTTCTTTTTAATATATATGAAGCGTATCATGTTACCTCTGGGTATTTTTAAGGTATAACACTAATATATGTATGATTTATTTGATGAGATGACTAGACTGGGTACTTGATATTCGGAGAAGAAATGCTGAAACGACCACTCAAGATTCGGCATAGAGATCGAAGCCGCGTGTGCCAGTTTTGTTACGTATCGCATTTTAACACTTGTCTATCCTCCTGCTCGTATTGTCTCTACCTTATATGCGTGTTTATAGTCAAGGAGGAGCCTGAGAAGAGCTACTTTAGTCCAGCAGTCACGTAGCTCCGTAACTTGATAAGATCACGACCTTGACAGTGGGCGAACCGCGTTGAATCGAACCTCTCTGAAGTCGTGAAACACGCAATCGTTGACTCGTGAATTCTGGGGCTCATAACTTATTTCTAACCTTATATCGAAACTTTTTTCTATATTTCGCTTCTATTTATTGATTTCCTAATGTGAATGTCATCTAATCTCTCACCGAATCGCTTAAATCTTCATGGAGTCTAATTCTGACAACATTTTGGAAGTCTCAATAAAACGAACACCATAACAAGCTAAAACTATTCCACCATCGTCCGGTTTACATAACCCTAACAGCGAGGCGGTGCTTACGTAACCAAAGACAACCTAATACGGGCAAAACCACACCTGTATCACCTTAGACCCTCCCTTTCCCTCTCGTCCACGCCCACTCTCTATTACCTTCCCTTCCCCTTACGACATTCCCACGTCTTCCCTTCCCTTATGTGTCATCCTCCCTATCATTACTTTTCAGCCATCCCTTCCTGTAGCTAGGCCTCTTCTTCCATCACCATTAGTTTTTCAATAGTTGTTGTTTTTTCGCTTCTTATCCTTGCTTCTCACATCATTTCCTCTTTTTATTGTTTTAACTTATCGAATCTCATATACATTTGGTTGTCTTTTCATTGAATCTCGTATACATTTGGTTGTCTTTTCTTTTTCATCCTTCTCTCAAGTTCTCAATCTCGATCCATCTCTGTCTTCCGTGTTTTCATATTCTTCCTTTTTTATCGAGTCCATCCTATTCACTAAGCTGTCTTATCTTCTCATTTCTCCTTGGTTCTCAATCTCTACCAATCTTTGTCACGGTTGTTGTTTTTTTTCTCATATCATTCCTGTTTGCCCTCCACCCTTTCGACCTCAACCTCTCCACACTTCCTCCTCCACCCGTCTTACCATCCTCCCCTTCTTCAATTTCCTCTTCCATCCACATGTCTAGCTATTCCTTCCATTCCACTCGTTATTCCATTGCCGTATTCAATCGCTCTCCCTGTCTCTGTTGTCTGGATCCAATGTGTCACCTCAATTTTTTTCACCTCTTTCCACACTTCCTTCTTCCTTCCATTGTTCTTAGCCCAATAAACCTTTCCACATGCCCTTATTCGCCTACCTCTCCTTTCACAACTACCTGTATCTTCTCGATCTTTCCTTATCTTCCTATCTGCCACTCTTTTTCTCATTCTCTGTCTGTGTCTGCCTATATCTTACCGTAAATCTATCTCTCTGCTTCCTCCATCACCTTCCAAGCGTAGTCCACTCATTTTTACCTCATAACTGCCCTCTAAATCTTTCCTTGTCTTCCTATCTCTACTTTTTTATCCTTACCTTTCTTTTAAATATCTATCTGTAGGTATATGTCTGTCTCTCTCATACCGTAAATCTATCATTCTCCACTTATTTCCTGTCTCATAACTGCTTTTACTTTCCTGTCTGCCTTCCCCTGCTGTCTGTCTCTCCCTTACCGTAACATAGACATCAATGGCGCCGGTGACAGATGGCCTGAGGTGCGGGTTGACCACCACCACGCGGAAGCGCATGAGGTCCCCGGGCTTGTAGATGGTCTTGTCGGTCTGGATGAACACCGAGTAGGACTTGTGCACATGCTGGAGCTCCGTCGTGTTGCGGAAGGTGAGCGCCCCGGAGCCCGACACGGAGAGGTTGTACTGCCCGGGGCCCAGCTCGCCGATCTGCGGGGGAGCGGGTGCAAGGGTGAAAAAACGGATCAAGGGAGGAATGACGGGTGCAAGGGTGAAAAAACGGATCAAGGAAGGAATGACGGGTGCAAGGGTGAAAAAACGGATCAAGGAAGGAATGACGGGTGCAAGGGTGAAAAAACGGATCAAGGGATGAATGACGGGTGCAAGGGTAAAAAAACGGATCAAGGGATGAATGACGGGTGCAAGGGTGAAAAAACGGATCAAGGGATGAATGACGGGTGCAAGGGTAAAAAAACGGATCAAGGGAGGAATGACGGGTGCAAGGGTGAAAAAACGGATCAAGAGATGAATGACGGGTGCAAGGGTGAAAAAACGGATCAAGGGAGGAATGACGGGTGCAAGGGTGAAAAAACGGATCAAGGGAGGAATGACGGGTGCAAGGGTGAAAAAACGGATCAAGGGAGAAATGACGGGTGCAAGGGTGAAAAAAACGGATCAAGGAAGGAGTCGACGGGTGCAAGGGTGAAAAAAACGGATCAAGGGAGGAATGACGGGTGCAAGGGTGAAAAACACGGATCAAGGGAGGAATGACGGGTGCAAGGTGAAAAAACGGATCAAGGAGGAATGACGGTGCAAGGGTGAAAAATCGGATCAAGGTAGGAATGACGGGTGCAAGGGTGAAAAAACGGATCAAGAGATGAATGACGGGTGCAAGGGTGAAAAAACGGATCAAGGGAGGAATGACGGGTGCAAGGGTGAAAAAACGGATCAAGGGAGGAATGACGGGTGCAAGGGTGAAAAAAACGGATCAAGGGAGGAATGACGGGTGCAAGGGTGAAAAAAACGGATCAAGGGAGGAATGACGGGTGCAAGGGTGAAAAAAACGGATCAAGGGAGGAATGACGGGTGCAAGGGTGAAAAAAAACGGATCAAGGCAGGAATGACGGGTGCAAGGGTGAAAAAAACGGATTAAGGGAGGAATGACGGGTGCAAAGGGTGAAAAAAACGGATCAAGGGAGGAATGACAGGTGCAAGGGTGAAAAAAAACGGATCAAGGGAGGAATGACTGGTGCAAGGGTGAAAAAAACGGATCAAGGGAGGAATGACGGGTGCAAGGGTGAAAAAACGGATCAAGGGAGGAATGACAGGTGCAAGGGTGAAAAAAAACGGGTCAAGGGAGGAATGACGGGTGCAAGGGTGAAAAAAACGGATCAAGGGAGGAATGACGGGTGCAAGGGTGAAAAAACGGATCAAGGAAGGAATGACGGGTGCAAGGGTGAAAAAACGGATCAAGGGAGGAATGACGGGTGCAAGGGTGAAAAAACGGATCAAGGGAGGAATGACGGGTGCAAGGGTGAAAAAACGGATCAAGAGATGAATGACGGGTGCAAGGGTGAAAAAACGGATCAAGGGATGAAAGACGGGTGCCACGGTGAAAAAACGGATCAAGGGAGGAATGACGGGTGCAAGGTGAAAAAACGGATCAAGGAAGGAATGACGGTGCAAGGGTGAAAAAACGGATCAAGGAGGAACGACGGTGCATGGGTGAAAAAACGGATCAAGAGATGAATGACGGGTGCAAGGGTGAAAAAAACGGATCAAGGGAGGAATGACGGGTGCAAGGGTGAAAAAAAGGATAAATAGATGAAAGACGGGTGCAAGGGTGAAAAAACGTATAAAGAGATGAATGACGGTGCAAGGTGAAAAAACGGATCAAGGTAGGACGGACGGGTGCAAGGGTGAAAAAACGGATCAAGGTAGGAATGACGGGTGCAAGGGTGAAAAAACGGATCAAGGGAGGAATGACGGGTGCAAGGGTGAAAAAACGGATCAAGGGAGGAATGACGGGTGCAAGGGTGAAAAAAACGGATCAAGGAAGGAATGACGGGTGCAAGGGTGAAAAAAACGGATCAAGGGAGGAACGACGGGTGCAAGGGTGAAAAAAACGGATCAAGGGAGGAATGACGGGTGCAAGGGTGAAAAAACGGATCAAGGGAGGAATGACGGGTGCAAGGGTGAAAAAAACGGATCAAGGGAGGAATGACGGGTGCAAGGGTGAAAAAAACGGATCAAGGGAGGAATGACGGGTGCAAGGATGAAAAAAGGGATCATTGGTAGGAAAGAGGGATTATTGGAGGAAAAGGGATTAATGGGGAACAACGGACTACTGGTGAAAAACGGTATAATGGTGGAAAACATAAATTGAGGGGAGATTGGTGCAAGGATTTTCGAAAAAACGGATTAATGAAGATGGGCGAAAGGGTGAAAATATGGGTTATTGTCGGAAGAAAGGATTATTATGTGAAAAAAGGGAATTAATATGGGAAAAATGGAATAATAGGGGAATAACTGATCGATGCGGGATAAAGGATTAATGAGGTAAAATGGATAAATGGGGAAAAGGATTGTTAGGGGAAAGGGGATTGATATTGGGAAAAATGGATTGATGTTGGGAAAAACGGATCGATATTGGGAAAACTGATCGATATTGAGAAAAACGGATTAATAGGGGAATATATGGACCAATGGGGGATAAAGGATTAATGGAGAAAAACGAAATACTGGGGTTAAAAGGGATTGATGGGAGAAAAGAAGATAAATGAAGGAAGGAATAGATGGACTACTACTACCATTCCTATTACTATACCACTACTACAAAAAATACTCCTCCTCCTCCTCCTACTACTACTACTACTACGACTCTTTACCGCGCACTTTCCTCCTAAGTCTATATATACCAAGTCAGTCAAGTCACTCTGCTTCAAAACTGCGACCGGTACGCGCAGGGGGCGGTTTTGGGACGGAGCAGCGGGATGACGTCACTTGGAGCTAAAAAATAATACCCGCCAGTTCAGGGGTGACTAAAGTTGGGGCCGTATGTGCACTCTGGATGTGCATTCTCGCCTCCTTTCACAGCGCGTTCAGGCAAGCCACTGACGAAAAAATATGTCTTTTTATTGTGCTATTGCGTGACTGTAATTCCATTGCCTACAAACGGCGGTGTGGGGTGTGAGGGAGGGCATGTTGAAGTGATTGATTTAAATTAGTCCGCCTTTCTTCGTTTTCTCTAAATCCCTGTTTCTACATTATCTAGTTTGGCTCCAAGCGACGTCACGCATAAGCCACGCCTCTGCCGTGTCTCCTCCCACAAACCTGCGTATGACTTGACTTGGTATATATAGACTTAGCTCTCCTCCTCTTCTTACCTGGAACTTGAGCACCTGCGTGGAGTCCGGCCGGAGATCAGCAATTTGCCTGTTGAGGATCTCGCCGCCTGAGTCCTGCCTGCCGCCCACCTCCACGTTGACCTGCACATCCCCCTCGGTCCCGAAGGTTGACACCCCGACGTGGAAGTCCCTGTTTGGCCGCAGGACCCGAGGCGCCACCACACTGTAGGTCCTGAGGGGCGACGAAAACGGTGAAGGAGGCGGTGAATGTGACTGTGCGAGTGTGAAGATGAGAGATGTAGAGAGAAAGTTTTCCGGATTTAATGAATATGAATGAGAAGGATGAGGCGTAAGGAGATAGAAGAATAGGATACGGTGATCAAGAGGGTAGAAAGGAGTAATTAAGGGAACGGCGCTAATGAGAGATGTGGGAGCTTTACCGTTTTGATATAATGTTATAAGGTGATGTAAGAAGATGAAGGAATAAGATGGAGATGAAAAGAACGAAAGGAATATGAAGAAGACAGTGATGAAGAGGACGAAGATGGAGATGAGAGACGTTAGAAAGTTTTGTGGGTTTAGCATGCGTGTGGATGAGGAGTAAAGAGATGAAGATGAAGAGAACGGAAAGGAGTAAGAGGAAGAAGATGGAGGAATAAGCTGCTGGTAAAGAGGAACATGAGAGATAAAGAGGAACGTGAGAGCTTAGCAGATATGAGGTATAACGGTCTGAGAAGGAAGAGTTCGGTGATGGAGGAATAATAGGCTAGTGTGGAAAAGAACGCAAAGGAATAGGAGGAAGACGTTGTACTATATTAGACACGTGAGAGCTATGCGGATTTGATAGTTATATGAGGAGGAGGAGGAGGAATAAGGGGATGGATAAATAAGATAGGTGAAGATGAGGACGGGAAGGAGTTAGAGGAAGTAGCACCTATAGAAAAGGTATCAGAATAAAGTGACTGGGGAGGTTTATAGGAAAGGGGACTCAAAGGGATGGAGAAAGTGGAGGAAGACGACGGTGATGGACGGTAAGGGGTAATAGGAAGACGTAGCATGGAAAAGGTATTAGAGAAGAAAGTGATTGAGGAAGGGGGACAAAGACGAGGAGAAAGTGGAGGAAGAAAGGGGTCTGATAAGGAGGAGGATGAACATAACGTGGGAAGTAGAAAGCCGAAATCGAGAAAGACAATGGGAATTACGTAGGAAAAGACAAGAAGAAGAAGAAGAAGAAGAAGAAAAAGAAGAAAAATAAAAAGAAGAACAAATGAACAGGGTGAGAGCTGAAACTATTATTTATTAGACTGAGGGAAAGGCGAGAAACAAGGAAGAATAAAGAACGAAAAAGAGGAAGAGGAGGAAGTGACGAGAAATGAGGAGGAAGACGACGAAAAAGATGACGATAGTGATGATGATGAGGAGGAGGAGCAACATGAAGAAGAGGAGGAGAGAAGAGGAGGAGGAGGAGACTGACACAGAAGAAAGTGGCGGGAAGTCATGACTCGTGGGAGAGATTTTAGGAGTTTGTAGTATGGAAAACGGTCGACTTAATTACAGGTTGTGTGTGTGAGAGAGAGAGAGAGAGAGAGAGAGAGAGAGAGAGAGAGAGAGAGAGACAAGGGCGTGCTTAGAGAGTTTTCACGTAGGCGGAGTCAGGTAGAGAGTGCCAAAAACAAGTGTCTAGGAAAGGTCTGGAGGCTATTCTGGGAGTAGGAGAGGCCTGGGGTGGAGGAGAGGCTAGGATGGGGCGTAGGACATGCTGGAGGGAAAGTATAGGATTAAGTAGGACTCCTGGTGCGAAAGAAGATCCTGAAACTATACCAATGGAGTGACTTATAGAGGATGCAATGCGTATAAGGAAAGGAGTTTAAAGTATAAGTGAATCAAAGTTGTGCTGGTGAGGGTGGGTTTATGTGTGTATGTGTGTATGTATGTTAAGTATGGAAGTATGAGGATATGGAGGCGTGGAAAGCAGCAAATAAGAAAGGAAGGAAGGAAGAAATAATGGAAAGACGAAGAAATGAGAGGGAGGAGAGAAGAATGACGAGAGGAAAGAGCTAGGTCAAAATAAGATAGGGAAGAGATGGCATAAAGGAAAATAATGAAGGTATAGAAGAATAGAAGGAAGGAAGGAGATAAGACAAAATAAGGACAGCGAGGAGAGAAGAAAGGACAGGAAGGCAAGAAGTAAAGTCAGAATCCGAAATAGGGAGGAGATAGCATAATGGAAAACATGAAGGTGTTGAGATATGGAAGAAAGGAGAGGAGATATGAAAAAAAAAGATAAGGGGAAGGAAGAAATTATAGGGGAAAATGAGAATCCGATAGGGAAGAGATGGGATAATTTTACCTCTGTCTTCCTATCCTATATTTACGACTAAGGAAACTACTGGTGTAATCTTTTTGTGGTTTTCTCAATTTCCAGAGAGAGAGAGAGAGAGAGAGAGTCGTGGGTGGCAACAGGCACGGGGCAGCACCAGTTTGTCCTCTCTCTCTCTCTCTCTCTCTCTCTCTCAAGCACAGTAAGAAGCGTCGAGGCATGACAATAATTACAGGTGTACAAAGTGTCAATTTACGAAGGAGGAGGAGGAGGAGGGGGAGGAAAAAGAGGGAGGAAACGAGGAAGGAAGAGGAAAATTTACGAAGAATTAGAATGAGGAGAAAAAAAAAGATGAAAAAGGAGGAGAGGAGGAGGAGAAGAAGAATGAGGGAGGAAACTAGATTAGAGAGGAACAATTTCGACGAAGAATGAGAAGGAAAAAAAAAGGAGGAGGGGATGAGAAGAATGAGAGAAGATAATTAGGAGGAAGAGGAGCAATTACGAAGGAGAAATGAAAGAAAATAAGGAATTGAAGAAAAGGCAAACAGGAGAAAGAGGAGGAGGAGGAGGAGGAAAATGATGAAGAGGAGAAGGAAGAGGAGGAAGTAAAGAGAAAAGAACAAGAGTTAAAGAGCAATACAGGATTTCCTCTCTCTCTCTCTCTCTCTCTCTCTCTCTCAATAATGGCGAATAACACACCCTCCATTTCACACACCCACCTATAACTCCACCCTTCCATTGACAACACCTCCACCACCACCACCACCACCATTACTGACACAATCACCATTACCACCATCACGGTTCCCAAGCACATAATTCGATAACGTTTTTGTAGGAGTTTTGGGCTTTTCCAGGGGTAGTTTAATGACCTTGGCAGTAGTTTGACCCTTCTTCTTTGACATGAACCTAAAAAAACACTAATTAGAACCCGATTGATCACCTTTTTAGCCGTTGGAAATTGTTGATGTGGGAGGAGGAAGCGATACCGACTTTAGCCTCATCCCAAGAAAATTAAAAGGTAATGTTCGGGGCATATACTATAGGTTCACGTGGCCTCTGTGTTCATCTCCGTCGCATAGCCTAATATAAAACCTGCACATCGTAACTATAATACTAGCAATACCGGCCTTCCATGTTATAATATCTCCCGCGGATGGTCAGGAAAAATAGCCCAATCGAGAACAGGAAAACCGCAATCTACTGGAAAACTCGCAACCCTCCCTGTCCACCACCACCACCACCGTCACCGCCCACCTGGTGACGTCACGCCTATATATTTAACCTTTGCTGACGTCACTCCCCTTTGGACGCTTTTAAGGAAGGGATTTTGTTAAGGATCTTTGGGAAAGTTTTAGACAATTAAGTGAGTTAGTCGATGGGGAAATATGGACGTGGGGTTAAGAAAAAGGGAAAAGGGGATTATTGAAAAGATTGTGTGATAGCGGGATGTGAAAAGAAACAAGGAAAGATAAGATAGAGAAAAATGTGAGAGGAAACGAGAAGAGGAAAGAAAATGGAAAACATGAGCAAATGGAGAAATATAGACTTGGGAGTAAAAAAAAGAGGAAAAAAGGAAAAAATGTTAAGGAAAATGGGAAAAGGAACAAAAATAAGGTAAAAAGAGGTTACGAAAAGGAAATTTGTAAAAGGAAACGAACAAAGGAGAGAGAGAAAAAGGAAAGATGGAGAAATATACACTTTGGATTAATATAAAAGAATAAGGAAAAATAATGAAAGAAGATAAAAAATGGAAGAAAAAAAGAGAAAAGGGTATAATTATGGAAAAGAAAAATTATCAAAAATATGAAAAAAAAACAAAGGGAAGAAAATAAAAAAGCAATAACACAAAAAAATATTCAACCAGGATGTGTATGAGGAAAAGAGAGAGAGAGAGAGAGAGAGAGAGAGAGAGAGAGAGAGAGAGAGAGAGAGAGAGAGAGAGAGAGAGAGAGTTGAGGAAGGTCACTCGGAAACGGGTTACGAGAGAGGAGGGAAAGGTGAGAGGGAGAGGTAGGAGGGAGGGAGGGAGGGAGGGAGAGGTATGTAGGTATAGGAGGGAAAGGAAAGGAATGACGAAGGTATGGAGGTATGGAAGGTAGGAGGAAAGAGAAAAAGAACGGGGAGGATGCAGAATATGACAGCTAGAAAAAAAAGTAAAGATAAAATAAAAAGGAGGAGGAATTGAGAGAGAATGGGTAAAAGAGGACTAGGAAAGATAAACAGGAAATAGAAGAATGAGGGAAATCGCACGAACGAAGAGGAAGTGATGCAAAACGAGGAAGAGGAGGAAAAGGAATTGATGGAAGGAAGGGAGGAGGAGGAGGAGGAGTATATGGAGAAGGACGAAGAGGAGGAGTAAGAGGCGGAGGTGGGGGAAGAAGAAATGGAGAGGACGAAGAGGAGGAGTAGGAAAGTCGATAAGAAAAAAGGAGGAGGATGATAAGGAAAGTTCGAGAAGGAAGAGGAGGAGGAGGCTAGTCTCTCCAGTGCCCAGGCAGGTCATGATTGAACCACTTTCACTACACACACACACACACACAAACACACACACACACACACACACACACACACATTCCTTTATAGTATGTCGCATGCATAGCCGATGGTCCCCGTATGTGTGTGTGTGTGTGTGTGTGTGTGTGTGTGTGTGTGAGAGAGAGAGAGAGAGAGAGAGAGAGAGAGAGAGAGAGAGAGAGAGAGAGAGAGAGAGAGAGAGACCTTGCATCTTGACACAAACAGTTAAAGCAAGTTTACAGAGAAAAGAAGTGAGGAGGAGGAGGAGGAGGAAGAGAGGAGGACGCAATAAGAATAGGAGGGAGGGACAATTATCTCCATTATCTTTCTTTTTACTTCGTTATTTCGTCATGTTGGTAATACTTGGCTTGTAGGTGAGTGCGTGTGTGCTTACGTGTGTGTTCGCGTGTGTGTGTGTGTGTGTGTGTGTGTGTACGCCATCCAATGACACACACACAACACACAGGTGGGTGGAGGTAGGGTTGGGCAAAGATCTTGAGGGTTTGGATCCAGTCAGAAGGAGGAGGAGGGAGGAGGGACGAGTGGAGCCCTAATAAGGTCAGCGAGGACATACCCTCCACGTCATCCTCTCCTCCTCCTGCTCGTCCTTCTCCCGTCCACTCCCATCCCTCTCCCTTCCTTTCCTTCTTACCCCTTCTCCTTTCTTCATTTTCTTCATCAAGCTCCCCCTCCACCCTTTTCCGTTCCTTCTTCGCTTCCGGACACTATTCCCTCCCTTTATTCTCTTCTCCCAGTTTCCAATTACTTCCCCCGTCCATTTTCTTTCCTCTCCCTTCTTTTCCTTCTCCACCTCCTACCCCTTCTCATTTCCTCCTTTTCTTCATCTACCTTTTTCCATTCCTCCCTTTCTCATTTTCTTTCTTCGCCTCCACACACAATTTCCTCTCTTTATTCTCTTCTTCCAGTTTACCTTTATACTTCCTTCCTCCGTTTCCTTTCCTCTCCCTTCTTTTCCTTCTCCACCTCCTACTCCTTCTCATTTCCTCCTTTCCTTCATCAAGCTCTCCCTCCATCATCTCCCATTCCTCCCTTTCTCATTTTCCTTCTTGGCTTCCACACGCTATTTCCTCCTTTTCTTTTCTTCTTCCAGTTTGCAATTACTGTACACTTCTCTCTTCCGTTTTCTCCTCTCTTCTTAATCTTCTTTTACTCCTCCTCCTCCTATTATTATATTTGCAATCATTTTCTTCTCCCTCCGTCGCTTCGTTGCATCGCTTCTTCATTCCTTCTGCTTAACCTGTTCCTCCTCCTCCTCCTTCCTTTTTTTTTCTTCCTCTCTGGACATGGAGGGAGAGAAGCAAGCACGCAATAGAACCCCTCCCTTCTCTTCCTCTCTTCTCTCTTCCTTCCACCCGTATACGTAGCAGTGTGGATAGCAAATAATCTCCCGAACTCTTTTTCTTTCCTTCATCTCTCCCTCATTCTCATTCTTCCCCTTGTTCTCATCTTTCCTTTCTCTCTATAAGGTCTAACATGGAACCCTAACTTCACTTCACCTAATAAATAAAAAATAAAAAAATAAAAAAAAAGACACTGGCGGAGTTTACTGAGACCGAGTTATCGTGCGCTGGAATAAGCTCCCTGAACCAACCGCTCAGTGCAAAACGTTATAATATACGTAGCCTCTTAGTGAGTGAAACCAGGCACGGGTATTTTCTCTTAACTGCATCACATTGACACAGCCCTCTATGCATTTCACCTGAGAGCAGTGTTTACGCTAGTCACTATTCACCGTTGCAGCATTTACCGTAGTTGCACGTGAACCCGCCAACCCCTAACACAAGGCCGACTCTGAGTACGCGTTACCACACTCCTCGTTATTAATTCCGCCGGCGTGGCTCGTAAAGGAGGAGGAGGAGGAGGAGGAGAAGCGGGGTTGGATGCGCCCCTATAGAATGCTGCAGCCTGATTCGAACTGAGACTCATTATAAATTACTTACAGCCGCGTGACCAACGGGATGGAGCCGACTACACATTGGACTGCACAAAGAAGAAAGAGCAGCAGAAGTAGAAGGGAAATGAGTCATAGAACACCAGGAATACGAGTAAATAATGTTTGAAAGGGAAACTAACGAGATAATGCGATGATGATGATGATGATGATGATGATGAGAGGAAGAAAAGGGATGTGGAAAGTAGAGGAAAAGAGAGAAAGAAAGAGGTGGGATTAGATCAATAAAAAAAAGTGGTGTAGGATCGTAGGAGGAAAAACAGGTAGATAGACATTTATTTATTTTTTCATCCTAAGTGCAATAGTTAGGTTGCCTGCTTTAGTTTCGAGGCCCAGTGACCTTGCCTGCCTTTTCTCTTATGCAGGCCTTGAAAACTAGTACAAAACATAAAAAGAACAACAAAAAACTACGATTATGCCGCCCTCCCTCCCCTCTATATTGACGTTGTGGTCGTGTGTTAGAATTTTCTGTTGAAGTGTGCAGCTTAAAAACTTCCTCTATGCTGGTTTAAGAAATTTGGTCGCGTTAGTGTTTCGCAACGGAGAGTAAGGAATAATTAATTGGAGTAGATTTTTTTATTTTCTTTTTTTACAGCAGAGGAGTCAGTTCAAGGGCATAAAAAAGGTAACAAATGTGAAAAAAGCCCGCTACTCACTGCTCCTATAAAGAGTTAAAGGAGTGGCCGAAATATAGGTCAATTTCGGGAGGAGAGGTGTCCTGATACCCTTTATTATTAAGTAAAGGTGTCTTGAGTTCGCTTTAGTTTTGGGGGATAATTTTGATACGAGACTGAGTGTAACGCAAAATTTTCCTCCAGTTGGTATAAGGAAATTTCTCGCCTTCATCTTTCATTCTAAACACAATGGCAGCGTTCTAAGATTTCCTGGTAGAGTGCAGTCCATTATTTTACAGCTGGTAGTATACGGAAATTTCTCATTCTCGTCGTTCACAATAGACAGGGGAAGTGTTCTAAAATTTCCTGCTCACTAATTTCCTTGAATTGGTATAATAAGGATATTTCTCGCATTCGTCTTTCGCAATGGAGACTGCGACAGTGTTCTAAAAAATGTCGTGCTGAAAAGTGTACCGCAAATTTTCCCTCATTTGGTATATGGAGATATCTCACATTCATCTTGCGCTACAGAGACAGACAGCGTTCTAAGAAAAAGTCCTGTTGAAGTGTACAGCTCATTATTTTCCTTTAACCCGTCCACTGCGATTGGGACGGATTTGGGTTTCACTGGTAGCCTGGTAACACATAGTCCCAGGTCTTTCTCTGCCTCTGTGGTGGATAGTAGTGTGTTTCCCATGTGGTATTGGTATGCTGGATATCCCCTCCCAAGGTGCATGACTTTACATTTTTCTTCACTGAACTGTAGCAGCCACTTTTTGATCCATACTTGTAGCTTGGTGGTGTTTTCTTGTAGGAAATCCGCAGTCAACGGGAAGCTTGTATACGGAAATTTCTCACAGTCGTCGTTCACAATAGACAGCGGAAGTGTTCTAATATATCCTGCTCAATAATTTACTTCAGTTGGTATAAAAAGGAAGTTTCTCACATTCGTATTTCGCGATTGAGACAGCGACAGTGTTCTAAAAGAAAAAAATACCCTGCTGAAAAGTGTAGCGCAAAAATTTCTTTCAGTTGATATATGGAGATTTCTCACATTCATCTTTCGCAATAGAGACAGACAACGTTCTAAAAAAAGTCCTGTTAAAGTGAAAAGCTTATTTTTTTCCCCTTTAAAGCTTGTATACGGAAATTCCTCATAGTATTCATCTTTCACAATGGACAATAGTAGTTTTAATATTTCCTACTCAGAGTTTTCCTTAAGCTGATACGCGGAAATTTCCCACATTTATATTTCGCGTTCTAATGTTTCCTGTTGGCAGCCGGAGCGTGAGTACGGGGAAGGAAGGGCGGCATATTTGAAGGCTTCTTGTCCTCTTTTTTGTGTGTGTTTTGTACTAGTTTTCAAGGCCTGCAGAAGACGGAAAGGCAAGCAAGGGCACTGGGCCACGAAACTAAAGCAGGCAACCTCATTATTAAACGCAGGATAAAAAATAAATGTTTACCTTTACCTGTTTCTCCTCCTACGTGTCTATGATCCTACGCCACCTTTTTTTTTTATCTATCTAATCCCACCTCTCTCTCTCTCTCTCTCTCTCTCTCTCTCTCTCTCTCCTTTCCTCATCTTTTTTTATATTACTCTCAATTCTTTCAGTTTATTTTTTTTATTTTTCTATCCCACTTCTTTCCTTTTCTTATACATCTTATTTCTTTCTATCTCCTTTTCATCATTATCATCCACATCCTTCTTCCTACTCTACTTTCTACCTCCGACAGCCACCAGAAACAGCCTCTACCTCCTACCTTCTTTTCCTACTGTCCTTAATTATATACCTGCCTCTGAGGGGGAAAAGGTGAGCAAGAGGACATTACGATAAACACACCCACAGCCCCACCCACCACACGACCACTACCACCACTTCACGTTTATGATTACCCTTCGCATTCTACGTAAACATGCACCTACACTTCCTCCCTCTCCTCCACCGTTGCCAGATTATCGTACTCAGGGTCTCGTATTTATCGGTTTCTGGGCCATAGCTATTGCCAAAAAACACCAATAATTAACCATTTTAACGATAACTATATATGAGATTATCGTACTCAGGGTCTCGTATTTATCGGTTTCTGGGCCATAGCTATTGCCAAAAAACACCAATAATTAACCATTTTAACGATAACTATATATGAGATTATCGTACTCAGGGTCTCGTATTTATCGGTTTCTGGGGCATAGCTATTGCCAAAAAACATCAATAATTAACCATTTTAACGATAACTATATATGAAGGCAGTTACTGGGGTCGAGGAAGCAGTTTTGGGACGGAAATTGCCAAACACAGGAGGCTGAGTACGACAATCTGGCAACGTTGCTCTCTCCTGTTCTCCTTCCTTGGTCTATCTGCTTTGTTCTGGATCTTGTAAATCTGTCGTTCTTGGTCCCTTCTGTTCCTGCTTCCTGTGTTCTCAAGGTCCTTTATCCCGTCAGTTTCAAGGTGAGGGAATGATGCGTCTGTCCTCGTCGTGATGTTACGTAGAGGTTGAAAATTCGTAGAGTTGTGTTATTTGGTAGAGGAGAGGAGAGTTAATAGGTAGAGATAGTTGAATTAGGTTTGGCTTCTTTGGATAATTAATTGAAGTAGAGTTATTAAGTAAAGATTGCCCTGGGTTAGGTTTAGTTTTGGGGGATAATTTTAATAGGAGGCTGTCATTTTGTCGTCTTGTGTATTGCTATTACTACTACTACTACTACTACTATTACTACTATTACTACTACTACTACTACGACTATTATTACTACTATTACTACTACTACTACTACGACTACTATTACTACTACTACTGTTATGACCTTGAAGAACACACATGGCCCCGCCCCGGAAGCACCTGTTAATGAGGGTGGAAGCTTCCCACGCCCACTTACTCTCTCTCTCTCTCTCTCTCTCTCTCTCTCTCTCTCTCTCTCTCGGTTACACAACACACACAGGAGAGAGAGAGAGAGAGAGAGAGGTAACTCACCCCTTGGCCTCTGCATCGCCCACCAGCACACCCACGGCCGCCGCCACCACCGCCGCCGCCGCCCACAGCATCCCGCCGCCTGCAACAGAGAGAGAGAGGGAGTGAGAGTGAGAAAGGAAGTGAGAGTGAGAGAGTGTGAGAGAAAGGGAGAGCATACGATAATGATGATGATGATGATAATAATAATAATAATAATAAGAAAAAAATAAATAATAATAATAATAAGAAGAAGAAGAAGAAGAAGAAGAAGAAGAGGAAAACAAGAAAAGGAGGACAAAGGAATGAGAGAGAGAGAGAGAGAGAGAGAGAGAGAGAGAGAGAGAGAGAGAGAGAGAGAGAGAGAGAGAATAAGAATAAGAATAAGAAGTAGAAAAAGAAAAATAATAAGAAGAACAAGAAGAAGAAAAGGAGGACAAAGGAATGAGAGAGAGAGAGAGAGAGAGAGAGAGAGAGAGAGAGAGAGAGAGAGAGAGAGAGAGAGAGAGAGAGAGAATAATAAGAAGAAAAAGAAAAATAATAATAAGAACAAGAACAAGAAAAGGAGGACGAAGGAATGAGAGAGAGAGAGAGAGAGAGAGAGAGAGAGAGAGAGAGAGAGAGAGAGAGAGAGAGAGAGAGAGAGAGAGAGAGAGAGCATACAACAATAACAATAAGGCAAAAATATAAGAGCGTCGAGATCGTTTCCGACAAAGTAAAAAAAAACAAATGAGCATCGGAAGACATCAATGTTTAAAGCGGAACAATACGACCATAAACAATACTAAAACAGAGCAAAAAAAAAGTCATCCTGCAACAAATGAGCATCGGGAAACGCAGCAATATTCGTAACTTAACAAAAAAAAATAAGAATAAAAATAATGATATTACACCAAAAAAATGAACGTGATCTTGCAACAAATAAACATCGGGAAACGCTACAAATTACAGATAAAAATACGAAAATACGAAATAAGTTATAAAAAAAGCCTAACAAAGTAATAATACGGCCTAATCTAAGCAATAATAAAGCCTAACATAAACACACAGACATTAATGATAAGAAAACAAACAATAACGATATCTTCTACATAAAACAATAAAGCAGAACATCAGGAAACAATATACATAGCCTATCCTCAAGCCATTTTCAGTTTCCTCAAGAGATTTTAAGAGTAAACATTAAATTTGACTTACAGATATACAGACATATAGGCTAACAATAAAACAAGAAAATAATGATCTTTCCAGCATAAAACAAAACAAAAATCAGGAAACTATAAGGAAAAGAGAAAAAATAAAAAAGATAGAAAGATAAATAAAAAGAAAAGATAAAAGAGAAGAAAGAGGTTGTAGAGAAGAAATATAAAAAGATAGAGAGAAATAAGAAGAAAAGGGTAGAAGAAAAGTTAAAAGATAGTAGAGAAGAGAAAAAAAAGAAAGATAAATAAGAAGAAAATGGTAGAAGAGAAGAAAAAAGGTAATGGAAGAAAAAAGATAGAAAGTTAAATAATAAGAAAAAAATATAGAAAAGTGATAAGGAAAAAATAATATGAAAAGGAGAGATATATAAAAAGACAAAATAAGAACAATATCCATAGCCTATCACCAAGCTCCACCAGTTAGGCTACCTCAAGTGATTAAAAGCAAACATTAAACCTAACTTACAAGAGCAACCACAAAAAAACAAAGCCTGACCCGCCCACGCCTTTTCTTCATCGCCTTCCAAAACCCGTTCCTCCGTAAAGGTCAAACTCGGGATCTATATATTGACTCTCTGAAGGGACTGACCTTGCCGCTCGCTTCGCCCTCAGCATGCAAAGGTCAGGACACCAGACAGCCCGAAGGAAGGGGACTTTTTTTGTGTTTGTTGTTTTGTAATTCCTGTTTGCTTGTTTTCCTTTATTTTTTTTGTGTGTGTTTGAGAAGTTTAAGGTCAGTTTAGAATTTAAAGCACCTTGTTTTGTTTGCTTTGTTTTGTTTGTTTGTTGTTTTCTCTATCCTTTTCTTCTTCCTCTTTCGTTTTTACTTATTCTTTGTTTATTTATTCTCCTCTTTTCCTCTCTTATTTTCCTTCCTCTTCTGTTTTTACTTGCTTTTTTTATTTATTTATCTTCTCCCTTCCTCTTCCTGTTTACTGTTTTCTTTCACTTCAACCCTCTTTCTTTCTTATTTCTTATTCATCTTTCGATCGCTTTCTTTTCCTCTTCATATTTCTTTTCTGATTCCACTCTTCTACTATCATCTACTTCACCTCTCTGTCTATCTTATTTATTTATCTCTTTCCTTTCATCTTTTCCTTATTATTTTTTCTTATTCCAAATCTTATCATCATCATTTGGGTTTGAAGGAGGTGAGAGAGAGGGGAATTAAAACGTCTATAGTGGAGATAATGGGGATAAGGGATCGAACTCAGGAGAAAGGGGAATTCGAGTAAAGGTGAAGGAAAAACAAAGGAGTTCTGTAGGCGTATATGTCAGCTGTTGAAGGTGGTGGTGTTGGTGGAGGTGAGTGTTGTTGTTGTTGCTGCTGTTGTTGAGTGACCTGGGCCAAACCTGTCTTTCCTACCTCTCCTCCACTCCCTCCTTCTCCCTCTCACTTTCCTCTTCCCTCTCCTCCTCCTCACTTGTCCTCCCTTGCTCTTTTCTTTCTTCCCTCTCTTCTCTCCTTTTTTTCTCCTCCCCTTCTTCACTCTCCCTATCTTCTCATTCTTTTCCTTCCTGCATTTCCTCCTCTTCCCTCCCTCCTTCCTTCTCGCCTCTCCTCCTCACTTAACTTCTTCTATCTCCTTCTCTTTGTTCTTTCTTCCTTTTCTCCTTCTCGTCATTTCCCTTTCCTGTTCCAACATAGCATTCCTACCTCACAGATTTCCTCCTCCTGTGCTTGTCTCCCTCCCTCCTTTACTCCCCCTTTTCCCTCCTCTTCTCCATTCTCTACCTCTCACTTTCCTCTTCCCTCGCTCCGTCCTTTTCGCTTCTCCCTCCTTTTCTCTTTTCTCTCTTACTTTCCTTCCTTCGCTCTGTTATTTCTCCTTCCTAATCCTCCCACATTGCATTCCTACCTAACTTATTTTCTCTCTTCTCTCCTCCTGTTCTTTTCTCATTCCCTCCTTCACTCTTCCTTATCTCATTTATTTATTCTCGTCTCTCCTCCTGTTCTTTCTTCCTCCCACATTGCATCCTTGCCTCACATATTTCCTCTTTTCTCTCCACCACCTGTTCTTCTCTTATATCCTACTGCCTTCACTCTCCCTTTCCCCCCCACCTTCTCCCTCTCTCCCATTGGCTAAGTATATTTGTTGCATTATAGAGACTCACATTGCATCAGTTAAACGCTGCAACAATTTACTAAACATCGACTTAATGATATCTGCGTCGCCATTTCAATTATGATGCAACGAGCTGGGGGAGGAGGAGGAGGAAGAGTAGGTGGAGGAGCCGCAGTAGGAAAATGAGGAAGAAAAAAGAGGAACAACAAGAAGATTAGGAGGAAAAGAAGCGACAGGGGGAAGGAAAGGAGGAAAACGATCATGAGTACGAGGAGGAGCAGAAAAGAGGAGGAGGAGGAGGAGGAGGAGGAGCCGCAGTACAAAGGAGAGGAGGAACAAGAAGAGTAAGCGGATGATAAGGAGAAAGAAAAGTAGCGAAACGATAAAAGTAGGAAAGAAATAGGAGTAAGAGAAGTAGAAATATAAGAGGGGGAGGAGGAGCAAGAAGACGAGAAACAATAGGATTAGGAGGAAGAGGAATAGTAAAAGGATGGAAAGAAGAAATAGGAGCTAAAGAAGTGGAAAAGAGAAGCGGGAAGAGGAGGAACAGGAGGATTACAAGAGGAGGAGGAAGAGGAGGAGGAGAGAGAAGTTAACATGTGGAGAGTCAAAGGAGGACAATTCCAAGAGGACCAATCATCTGCTCCCATTAATGTGACGTCACCATCTAATCTTCCCGCTGTAGCCAATCATACGAGAGGATGACGAAACACCCAATCATTGCAAAGAGGTGACGAAGGTGTGGTAACAGTAATAGCGGGAACGTTATTACTAATTCATCCTGTAATTTGCGGTGTCACCTGTTTTCCTCCTCGAACTAATTATATTTACTGCTTGATCCTACCGTTTAGCAAGATCTAATTATTCATCTTTTACTCTATCCCGTGTATGCTTAATTGTCGTTCTGTATTTTAGGTGTGTATTCAACGGCTATATTAAAATCCCTCTCTTCCCAGATCTTTCAGCCATACCCCGATCTCTACAAGCATTCTATTAACCCCATTTATAGGCTAATGGCTACATCCAACACAGTATTACCGACATGGCAAGCATATGTTGGTAATATTATGAAGCACAGAAGCTGGGAGAGTAGGCTATCATTGAAAGGATATTTTAGAAACTGGCGTCGGTTGTTTTTTGAGTTGGTAATAATTGGCTGTCTTAGTAAAGGAAAGTTTGGAATACAACCCTAATAGTATTTTCTTAGTAAGGGAGAACTTAGAATACGATCTTTATAGTATTTGCAGCTACTCTTTCGGTTCTATCTATAGCACTGTAAAATAATAATGATAATAATAATAATAATAATAATAATAATAATAATAATAATAATAATAATAATAACAACAAAAATAATAATTGTAAAGTAAAAATGGTCATGATAGTTTTTCCTTATGATCTTGCTTGAGGAAGGAAGGAAAGAAGGAAGGGAGTAGGCTTCTCGTGTGTTCCTCCGCCTCGCCAGCTGACTCAACTAGTAGTTCCGCTTGTCTGGCTTTTTATAAGGGACTGCTGGGCTCATGCATGGACCACTGAAGAGAAACCCACGACTACTACATTACATACTCATAACTCAAATACTCTATGGACCACTAAAGCCTAGGTTACGCTTTGATTGGCAGAGAGGATATCGACGCCATACTAAGGAACAATCCAATGCTATTCAACGTTAACACTGTATAGTCACATATCGCTCGCTGATTGGTTTATCTGATTGTTGGAGAAGGAAATAAACGTAGAAAATGGAAGTGCCTGTCATGCATTTCAACTCTTAAGCAATAAACAATAACAGTGAATAATTGTAAATAGCCATCAAATAGTTGAAATGCAGTCATAAATCACTAACGCCTGTTATTTTAGGTGTCGTGTTGGTCTTAAGTAACAATAATGTGGTTGATTTGCCTTTTTGTCAGTTTTTCAAGACGTGGTTACCCGGTTTTGTTGATTTTTTTATATAACTTGTTACGACCGAGTTTGTAATAAGTCGACGGAGAAATTCCAACACTTCTTACAGCAACCTCCGTCCGGTAAAAGGAAGTAAATAGCCAAACAAGCCACGTAACTGTTGATAAATACTAAGACGCCGTTAAGAAAAAAAAAATCTGGCGTAAAAATACAATAAAAAGGTGGTGAGTCATGCCAACTCCTCATTCGGCAAGTGGCAGAGCTGTAAATCCTCTTATGTTCTCACGGCTGCTGTTTTTCAAGTGGTCAACCGCTGCCATAACTACGTCAACGGTTGATGCCCCCATGATTTCCCGCTGTCCCTTTACAAACCCAACTCACGTAGTCAACCGTGAGAAACAGATTATAAATTACAGGAGGAGGAGAAGGAGGGGGAGGACGAGGGTGGGAAAGGAGCAGAAAAAGGGGAGGTCAATGACAAAGAACAAGAGCAGCTGGAGGAGGAAGTGGACGAGGAGCCGTAGGAGGAGGAGGCAGGAGGAGGTCGGTGGAAGCTAACGGAAAAAAAGGGACAGGAGGAGGACGGTGGAAGAGAAAAAAGATTAAAAAAATACAAAAACAAAATAAAAATAAAATATGCATAGTTAACGTAAGGAAATATGGAAAAAAGAAACTTACATAATACAGACAACATAGCAGATATCGAAATGAGGTATCGTGAACTACTACTACTACTACTATTATCATATTTACTACTACCACTACTACTGCTACTACTACCACTACCAGTACTTTTGATGATGATAATAACGATGATGAAATAGCACACGTCGTAACATCGCTGTACGAACAAGAGTGGCCGAGTGAATCACGCACGAAACTCCTGACGCGGGACGCCTCCTCACGCAGAGCCGTCGTCACGCGTCTGGTAACACTGCACGCTGGCTGGCTGGTTCCCTCGCTGCCCCGCGCACGCTCACATAATAGTATAACAGATGGTATTATAGTACAGTGAATAGTATAGCATATGATAGTTGAGTTCCCCCGTTGAAAAGCCTATTATTCAGTGTTATAAAGAAAAGATACACACTCCTTTATTTGCTAACTGTAATCTGACGTCCGTAAAGTGATCAATAGACATAAGAAAATAAAAATAAACGAATGAGAAAGTAAAAATAAAAGAAAATAAATCGAATAAACACAACAGCTGGTAATATGGATGGCGTAAAGTTAGTAATGAAAAGTAAAAATAATGAAATGAATAAGCAAAAAAGAGGAAATAAATCGAATAACACTACAGTTTTTAATAATATAGATAGCGTAAAGAAAGGGTAGTAATATGAGAGAGAGAGAGAGAGAGAGAGAGAGAGAGAGAGAGAGAGAGAGGGACGGCAGGAACTTGTCACGTGCAATACGGTCTAAAATTGCATCTCGTCGCACGCGCAAAAAACTGCATGACTGATTCTAGAGCCACGCAGCTGTGTAATAAGGTTCACGTAACACCGATAACGTTACGAGAGACCACTGAGCTGCGTGACCAACCGAAGGGCAAACTCGTGACAGGAAGACAGTCAATAACCTACCAGGGAACCGGCGCTAACATAAAAAAAATACACACACTAACATTAAAAGTACACCAATTATATACATATAACAGGAATGATAACTGTGATCTAACCTTACAATTCACCAACAGTAAGAATTGAACCGGGACTTATTAATAGAACCGGCAGTCATTATCGTTAAAAATACACTCGCTAACATAGAAATACAGCAATTATACGTGTAACAGGAGTGATAACTGTGATCAAACCTTACAATTCACCAACTATAATAACAGAACCGGGACTTATTAATAGAACCGGCAGTCATTACCGTCAAAATTACACTCGCTAACATAGAAATACAGCAATTATACGTCTAACAGAAGGGATAACTGTGATCTAACCTTACAATTCACCAACTATAATAACAGAACCGGGACTTATTAATAGAACCGGCAGTCATTATCGTCAAAAATACACTCGCTAACATAGAAATACAGCAATTATACGTCTAACAGAAGGGATAACTGTGATCTAACCTTACAATTCACCAACTATAAGGACAGAACCGGGACTTATTAATAGAACCGGCAGTCATTATCGTCAAAAATACACTCGCTAACATAAAAATACAGCAGTTATACGTCTAACAGAAGGGATAACTGTGATATAACTTTACAATTCACCAACTATAACAGAACCGGGACTTATTAATAGAACCGGCAAATACATTCACTAATATTAACGCCAGATTTATTAAACGGCATATTAGGCTTCATTAACAATACTGTGACTGATTTACCTTTTCTGACCCGATTTTCAAGGCGTGTTGGTAAGTTTTGTTGATTTTTTATATAACTTTTTTTTCTTACGATCGAGTTTATAATGTGTCGACTTAACTATGAAAATCTATAATACTTCTAACTAACTGTCCCAAAATATGAATTAAAAAGTCAAACCAAACGCATAACTGTTACAAAAATACAAATATGACCTTTAAAAATAACCTGGCGGAAAAACACACCAATGATACACACAACAGGAATGCTAACTGTGCTCTAGCCCTAAAACTCACCGCCTCTATGAATACACTAATTATGCAGAGAAGGGGGCTGGTAATTATCGTGTTTTAACCCTAGAAATTACCGACTGGAGATGGAGGAGAGGAGGTAATTATAGGAGAAAGTGTAGACGGCGGAGATTAAGACGAAAAGGAGGGAAGAACTTCATCTTTTTTTTTTTTACGTGTAGAAAATAAGTGAGGGAAAACTAGATGAACAAATAAAGGGAACTATCTTCATTTAATTCACTGTTTTTTATTCATTTTTTTATTATTTCGTCTTTGAGCATTATATTTTACTTTCTACTTATTCTTATTCATTCTACTTATGCATTTATTTATCATTTTATATTTATTTCTTGTTCATTTCTTTGTCTTAACTCTTTATTGATCTCGTTTCATTCCGTTAATAATCTTCACTTTCTCTTACCTCTCTCTCTCTCTCCACGTCTAAATTAATGAAGTCCTAATTATTTGTACACACACACACACACACACTAAATAAATAAAAACATAAATGAAGACCCTCCCGCCGGTGTTCATCCCTCGCGAACAATAGCTAGATAATCGACGCGTTCCGATTCTCGCTTTTTCCTCCCCTTTTTTTCCGTGCAGGGAGGGGAAGGGAGTGACACTTTCGCTCCTCCGCTCCGTGACTGGCGCCGCACCACACGCACCGTCATTAGCAACCTGGTCCACCACTGTACAAGGGGGCAAAGGCCTCTCCCATGCTACCTTGCTGTGCTCCCTCCTTCCTATGTAGCTTTCCCCTCTAAGTTCACACACGGAAAGGCTCTCCATTGCTACCTCGCTATGCTCCCTCCTTCCTATGTGGCTTTCCCCTCTAAGTTCACACACGGAAAGGCTCTCCATTGCTACCTCGCTATGCTCCCTCCTTCCTAAGCAGCTTTCCCTTCTAAGTTCACACACAGAAAGGCCTCTCACACTCTCACATGCTACCTCCCTGTGCTCCCTCCTTCCTATGCAGCTTTCCCCTCTAAGTTAACACACAAAGAGGCCTCTCGTATGCTACCTCGCTATGCTCCCTCCCTCCCAGTGTTACCAGATTCTCGTAACTACTCAGAAAATTGCATTTACCGGGATTCAAAGCTGTCGTACCTATACAAAATTTAATAACGATATGCAGTTAAAGTTCTTGTTGAAACCGTTAATTACTGATGTTTCTTGTAATAGTTATGGGTCAGAATCCGGAAAATATAATGTGAGGAGTACGATAATCTAGTAACGCTCTTCCCTTTCCCTCCCTTTCAAGCAGCTTTCCCAGCTCTCACTTGCTCACTCACACTCGTCAGTTCGTTAGCCGTGCAAGGGACTGACATGGCTGGTGGCGTTATGGACGTGAGAAGTGTGAACGTGACGCTGTTGCTATGTCATCATTAGCTAGCATTAATCCATCGCCTCCATCCTGCTCCGGTGATGGTTCTAATTTCATCTCTCCCACGTTGGTTCTGTTCTCTGTTCTCTCTTCGTCGGTGTTCTGGGAGAGGGAGAAGGGAGACGAAATAGCCTACCCACAGCATGCTCTCTTTTCGTTCGTGTCTGGAGCAATTTGGCAGATCCTAGAGTCGTTTAAAAGGGAAAGGTGAACACGCTCTCTCGGTTCGTGGCTAAAGGAGTTTGGTTCATGCTAAATAGCCGTTTAGAAAAGAAAGTGTGACATGCTCTCCTCGTTCGTGACTGAAGTAATTTGGCTGATCCTACAGAGCCGTCAGGGGAAAGGGCATTTGCATAGAAGCTCAATTTAATTCCTGCGCAGTGAAAGCGAAGTCAGAAAACGAAGTCAGAGCAATTTGGTTAAGAGGGTGAAGGCAGGAAACAAAGTCAAGACCAATATGGCTGATCTCATAGCTGTTAATTAAAGAGTAGGATGTTTGTATATATAGAAGCTCAATGTACTGTGCGTCCTGAGCAGAGAGAGCGAAACCAGCAGAAGGCGATGTCAGGATCAATGTGGCTGATCTTAGAGCTGTTAAAGAAAAGGGCATTTGCATAGAGGCTGAATATACGCCCTGAGCAGAGAGAGTGAAGTCAGGAAGCGAAGTCAGGATCAATGTGGCTGATCTTAGAGCTGTTAAAGAAAAAGGCATTTGCATAGAAGCTAAATATACGCCCTGAGCAGAGAGAGTGAAGCCAGGAAGCGAAGTAACGGTCATTTTCGCTGATCTAATAAAACCGTTTAAGAAAAGTATATCTGCATAGGAGCTCAATATGGTCCTGAGCCGAGAGATAACGAAGTCAGGAGCGATGGCTGATCTTAGAACCGTTAAAGAAAGGGTATTTGCATTGAAGCTCGATCAGTACACGTCCAGAGCAGAGAAAGAGACGATCAGGAAGTGATGGGTGGAAGTGGGTGTCCCGTATTACAATGCTCCCCCCGAGGCGTGAGTCCGCCCCACATTGATCTAGATAATGATGTTGGTTTGGACGAGTATCGGTGCCCCAAGGCGATGCTCTACTTTCATGCACTTGATCTTCTCTCTGTGTCTTTGCGTCTCGTGCAGTGTTGCCATCAGTCACCGAGGCACGCACGAACGCTACTAATCGGTAGTCTCAGACGCTTCCACCTCTCACATCAACTATTTCCAATGGTCAAAAAGAAGATCAATGGGGTTTTTATGAGTGCTTTTGCATAATCATAGCATAGAAGAAGGGTCAAACTACCATCAGGGCCATTAAACTACCCCTGGAAATGCTCAAATCTTCCATGAAAAGCGTGTCAATTATGTGTGCTGGGACGCCGAAAGGATTGAAA
>NC_066517.1:16176604-16201604 GCF_024679095.1 Eriocheir sinensis | reverse complement strand
GAGGAATGAATAAGTAATAGTAGGAATAAGTAATATGAAGAGCAAACATATAAGAGAAATATATATGGAAGAGAAGAAAAGAATCACCCCAATATAATAATTTAGTACCGTTGATGTTATGGCTGACAAAACAACAATAACGACGGTCTAGAATAAGTAAAAGGAGTGAATAGGAAGTAGATAAAGAGATAAGAGAGAGGAAAAGGAGTAGATAGCCACCCAAATATAATAAGTTACCGTAGTACTGATGTTATGGCAGACAAAACAAGAGAAAAAAAATGTATGGAATCCTTATCGTTTACGACTCAAACAAATAAAGTGGGAAGGGTATGTAAAGGCCTAAGGCGGAACAAAGGACTAAAAAGCTTCAAGACAAACAGGTATAAGGTAAACAGGTAAGAGGCTCAGGTGTGTGGGCGGTAGGTGTGGGCGACAGGTGTGTGTGGGTGGTGAAGGCCTCTCTCAGCTCATGGCCCGCACACACACACACACACACGCACACACACACTATATTGCTGGCTTATCTACCTAATCTACCCTCATTTACCTGCCTACATACATATTTAAATACAACCCCTCCCCACTACACACACATACGCACACACTCTATTGTTATCTTGTTTCCTTATCTACCTTTAATTAGCTCTCATTTACCTACCTATCTACTTACATACAGCCTCTCCCACCTCACATACGCACACACTCTATTGTTATCTTGTTTCTTTATCTACCTTTAATTAACTCTCATTTACCTACCTATCTACTTACCTACAACCTCTCCCACCTCACATACACACACACTCTATTGTTATCTTGTTTCTTTATCTACCTTTAATTAACTCTCATTTACCTACCTATCTACTTACCTACAGCCTCTCCCACCTCACATACGCACACACTCTATTGTTATCTTGTTTTCTTATCTACCTTTAATTAACTCTCATTTACCTACAACCTCTCCCACCTCACATACACACACATACGCACACACCTTAATACATATTCAGAGAGGGACAAAAAAATTATCTTTCGTCACTACCTATTTGTTTTTCCTTCGCTTTCACCATCACCACCATCACTACCACTGCAGCTACATCACCACCACTGCTACTTCTAATCACCACCACCACCACTACCATCATTTCAACTACCTACTCTTTCATCATCATCTTCGTCATCACCACCCCGTATCGCTTCCACTTGTCATCACTGTCATATCAAGTGTAAGTCATCACCATTACTCATCATCATCATTATGTTCCTGTGCACAACCACCCTCTTCATCACCACTATTTAAACACCACCAATCCCATCACCACCACCAACAACAAAAACAAGAACATAATGAAAGTTAGAAGAGAGAGGGAGATGCTTTTCTCTCCACGTGTCCTTTCTCTCCCTCCCTCCGTCTTCGCCTTCGTCGTGTACCCACCTGGAGGTCGCCCCTTGCAGAGCCTCACGTCCCCTGCCAAGGAGTCAAGGAAAGGAACAGCTAACAGGTGGTAACAGAGGCAAGGAGTCGAGCGGCAAACAACCTCTCACTCTCACAGCTTGATTCAGACTGACTCGTTTAAATCTCCGCTTCCGAGTCCCCGTTTTCTTTACCCCCATATTCCTCATTTTTCCTCTATTTCATTCATTATATCGCTTCTCGTTAACTTCAATGGCCTGAAACACCTTCCATACATGATAGAATTGACTCATTTATCTGTTTTCGTGTTTTTTCAATGGTTACGGGCTTTTAAAGTGTATGGAAGTTGGCCCTCCGATTCCCCGTTTTCTATACCCAAATACTCCTCATTTTCCTATTATTTCATTCATTACAGCGCTTCTAGTTAACCTCAATATACTGAAACGCCTTCCACATGAGATTAATTTGACTTATACTTCGGTTTTCGTGCTTATTTCAACGGTTACGAAGCTCTGAGATGTTTAAGAAAGGGATTTTGTTTTCCCTGTGTGACGCCGCCCAATCAGCTCCCCGTATGCCCTGCCCCTTCCCGTGACGTCACAGTTCGTCCCCAGCCACCCACTCTCTTTGCACCCTCCTCCCCCTGTGTCGTCACGCGTTACTCACCCCGTACCGTTACCCAACACCCCTGCAGCGAGTCGTGAGTGAAGCAGATCGAGTCCCCAGTCCAGTGTTACCAGATTATCGTACTCAACGCAGCGTATTTTCCTGTTTGACCAATAACTATTACGGAAAAGCATCAATAACTAACGATTTTAACAGTAATACAGAGATGATGTTGATTGATAGTTCATTGTTGCAAGTAAACAACAAAGGAGAAGGGATGACGTTAAAAGAGAATGAGCAAGTTAGTCCGCGATATGCTAAAAGGAGAGGGATGCTGTTTTTTTTCTGTCTTGTTTTTAGATAAGGGAAAGAGGCCAAGAGTAAGACAATAATAAAAAAAAAGCTCACAAAACACCGAGAGGAAGATAGGCTGGAGGATAATCAAGTTTTGCTCGTAATAGGACAAGAGCTAGGAGAGGGTTGTTCCTTTCCTGTTTTCCAGATAAAGCAGAGAGAAGGTCAAAACCAGAATGTTAAACTTGTCTTGTTATTTTGAGGGGGATTCTAACCTTTTTGTTGTGCCATATAATTTTTACTTTAGTTATTTTGAGGATTTATTATACTTTTGTGTGTCCAGTTTATTTTTGAGATATTTGTTTGAGTGTTTACTGTAATTTTGTATTTGTGTGATTTATTTATCTTGCAACAATAAACTATCAATCAATCTTACAAAACGCTGCTCCCCTCCCCCCCAAAAAAGGACCCAGAGGAAGATATTAAAAGAGAATAGTCAAATTTACCCGTAATAAGACAAGGGGAGGGGCCGGGATGCTGCTTTCTATTCCTTGTGTTCAGATAAAGGAAACAAAAAGAGGGCGAAACCAGAATGAAAAAAAATGAGAAAGACGCTGCTCCCACAAAAAGAAGACCGAGAGGAAGATATTAAAAGAATGATCAAGTTAGCCCCATTATAAGGGGTCTTGATGGCTGCCTCGCGTCCCTTGAGCTGCCGCGGGACACGGCTGACCTACTGCTGCCTGCTGCCGAGGGGTAAAGAATGTGAGAGGCCCAGCAGGATACCGCGAGAAAGTGTCAATAGTGGAGGCAAGGTGTCGTCGTGCGGGAGAAAATGGAGCTGGAACTTCATGGGAGTGTTTTTAGTGAGCTTTTTTTTGTATTCTTGTTTTGCCTTTGTCCTCTCTCCTTTATCTGAAAACAAGAATAAAAGCAGCATTTCCCTCCCCTTTTTAACTCCTGGTCACTCTTTTTTGACATCTTCATATCTCTGTATAATTGTTAAAATCGTTAGTTATTGATGTTTCTCCGTATTAGTCATGGGTTAGAAGCCGGAAAATCAGAGGTGGGCAAGTGCGGTACTTAGTGCGGTAGTACCGCATCACAAAAAAGTACCGCACTACCGCAAAATTTCTGAAAATACTGCACTACCGCGGACCGCACTAAAAAATCCTGCGGTACTTTTTTGCGGTAGCCTACATAGAAAACAATCGAAGACGACATTTGCAGCGCGACATGCTCACTTTTTTTTTTCAGTGAATCGGACTTAATCAGTCAGTCAGTATCAGTCATCAGAATCAGTGATTCAGTCATTCTGACTTCTCAGTTATTGTTCAAAATTAAATACTTAACAGACTAAACTACGTAGTTTAGTCTGTCTATTATATTATTTGAAATATGATAAATATTGAATAAATTGATTCCAAAAGTTCATTTGTAGCTGTTTGATTTATCATTGCTTTTATTTTGGGAAAATCTATTGTAAATTAAGGCATTTGTACTATTTTAAGCACGATTCCTTTGTTTGGATAGCCAGGATAGGCAATGAAGTATTTTTTATTTTGACTACCACTACCGCAGTACCACACACCGCGTACCGCACTGGGAAAGAAAAAAATGGGACCGCACTACCGCAACCGCACTACGGAAAAAGTACCGCACTACTGATTTTTCAGTACCGCGCCCACCTCTGCGGAAAATACGATGTGGTGAGTACGATAATCTGGTAACACTGGTGGGGTGGTGCAGTACTGCTTCACTCACGACGCTACAGTTGGCGGTTCTTTTTATTTTCTTACAGGGTAACAAAAATAAAATACATGGATAAATAAAAGTCCACTGGCGCTGCACCTGCAGATGAAGTATAGTATAATAATTCCAAAACGAAGGGACAGTCATTTGTAGGGGTTTGGTACTTCCCTCGATGGTGTTCAAGTCGTAGGCAGGAGGAAACACTGACACAGGAAACTGGATAAAAAAAATATCCGATAATTAAGATCAGCTTTCTCGTAGGTGTTCGACGTGGATTTAAAGTGTTCATCATTGGTTAAGGAGAGAGAAGACACATTCAATAATTGTCACAGTGAATTTATTTTAATATCAATGTTGGACAACTGTTGGTGGCAGGAACAGGGAACCTTTTCTGGCTTTTGGCGCCACAACACTTTGACGGCTCCTCCTCCATCCTCAATTCATCTTTGGTACCTTTATTGTCATTCTGTATTAATAACGTAACCAGAAACTTACTTAGCAAAATGCCTGAAAATATCTTGAAAAAATATTCTAAAGGAACTACATAGCAAAATAAGGCTTATTGTGTGCAATAATCTTAAAAATGTTGACGGTGTTTATCACAGTTTTTTCCTCTCTCTCTAAAGCAGTCACAAATTATCATAATTATGCTTTTTGTGCAAAGCTTTCCTGAGAAACTAAATGCCTGAAGTAAATTCATTATAAAAGCAAAAACTATAGAATGAAATTAATGAATGAACAGATTTTTCAAAACATATTAGCACCATGCAGCAAGCATCATAATTATGAACTACATTTATTGAACACATTCATGTTAGTTAATAAATCTTTCAGTTCTTCCATCTGCATTCAGTCATCACATTTGTAAAAAGCCTCTTCAAAATTAATGAAACCTTTTGCAACAGCTTGCACCTGCCCTGCTACTAGTGTGAAGACCATCCCGACCACAGCAGCAACATGAGTGAATGACACACACACACACACACACACACATTGGCAAACATATTCTTTAAGTTCTAGACAAAAAAGAAAATCAACTTAAAACAGCTGATCATGCTCTGTGCTAAAAATTTCCCTCTCATCGTTACACTGTGCTGACCCTGGAATAAGTTACTCACATATGCCCACACACTGACACACGCTGGTGCACACCCGGTCATAGCTCCTCCTTGGCCTGAGTCTCCTCTCCTTGTAAGCTGCCGTCTGGGTTTTCTTTGTCTGCTTCCTCAGCCACCTCCTTCTGAGACTCCTCACTTACTTTCTTTTTTTCTTCTTCCTCTCTCTTCTCCTCTAGCAAATCCTCATCTGGAAAGGGGAACAATTTCATAATTTAGTGACATTACCTGTTGCAGATATATCAGTACTCACCAGTTATCAAATTAGGTATTGTTTTTGTCCTCTTGTTTATTTTTCTTACTTAACAATCTTTTTTTTCCATATCCACGTCGGGTCCTCATGTGAATGCTGTTGGGGTCTATCATTTTTTTCCTTGATGCTCTTTCACGGCTCTCAATAATAACAAAAATAATAATAATAATAATAATAATAATAATAATAATAATAATAATAATAATAATAATAATAATAATAATAATAATAATAATAATAATAATAATAATAATAATAATAATAAATGAGGTAATTCCTTAAACTAAAAAAATCTTGTTTAGTCCCACTTTTTTGGGGGTTGGGGTAAGCTTACAATCTGTCCATCCATTATTTACATGTGTCTGTTGCATTTTATATCCCCATACAAAAGAAATACTTGAGCTCAGAATAAACTGTAATAAACTGTACGACTTCTATGTAATGAACTGAGCTACTGCAGTGATGGTACTTATTATTGGTTACTTACTAGTCTACACTAACCCATATACAAACACTGACTGACCAGCACTGTAAACCAACATAGGGCATCATTTCTTTTTTTTACAACAAAGGAGACAGCTCAAGGGCACAAAAAAAGGAAACAATAATAAAAAAAAGCCCGCTACTCACTGCTCCTAAAAAGAATCCAAAGAGGTGGCCGAAAGTGTTGTCTTGTATTGCTGTTACTATAATCTCCAAGCGCTGCAGGATATGGACTACTGTGAGGGATGAACAGCTCTCTTCACATCTACTCTTCCACACCCACCCACCAAAACACCCATAACCCACCCTCACACCCACATGAAAGTGTTGTCTTGTATTGCTGCTACTATAATCTCCGAGCACTGTAGGATATGGTCTACTGTGAGGATGAACAGCTCTTCACATCTACTCTTCCACACCCACCCACCAAAACACCCATAACCCACCCTCACACCCACATGAAAGTGTTGTCTTGTATTGCTGCTACTATAATCTCCGAGCACTGTAGGATATGGTCTACTGTGAGGGATGAACAGCTCTCTTCACATCTACTCTTCCACACCCACCCACCAAAACACCCATAACCCACCCTCACACCCACATGAAAGTGTTGTCTTGTATTGCTGCTACTATAATCTCCGAGCACTGTAGGATATGGTCTACTGTGAGGGATGAGCAGCTCTTCACATCTACTCTTCCACACCCACCCACCAAAACACCCATAACCCACCCTCACACCCACATGAAAGTGTTGTCTTGTATTGCTGCTACTATAATCTCCGAGCACTGTAGGATATGGTCTACTGTGAGGGATGAGCAGCTCTCTTCACATCTACTCTTCCACACCCACCCACCAAAACACCCATAACCCACCCTCACACCCACATGAAAGTGTTGTCTTGTATTGCTGCTACTGTAATCTCCGAGCACTGCAGGATATGGTCTACTGTGAGGGATGAACAGCTCTCTTCACATCTACTCATCCACATCCACCCACCCATAACCCACCCTCACCCACACTCACACCCACATGAAAGTGTTGTCTTGTATTGCTGCTACTGTAATCTCCGAGCACTGCAGGATATGGTCTACTGTGAGGGATGAACAGCTCTCTTCACATCTACTCATCCACACCCACCCATAACTCACCCTCACCCACCCTCACACCCACATGAAAGTGTTGTCTTGTATTGCTGTTACTATAATCTCCAAGTGCTGCAGGATATGGACTACTGTGAGGGATGAATACCTCTCTTCACATCTACTCATCCACACCCACACCCACCCACCCATAACCCACCCCCACACCCTGACCCACACTCACCCCCACCCCGACCCACACTCACACATCGCCACGGAGGTAAACTTCAAGAAAAAGGGACATACACATTCCTTCCATCTTATAATATCATCATAGCCTACATAATATAAAAAGAATTCACAGACATGAAAATGCATTCTTACCTTGTGCTGAACAGACATAGCATTATTACTATTATTATCATCATTATTTATCAGCATTATAAATTGTTTGGAGAAAGTTCCAAGGCTCTCAAATTTGCCGGATGGAGTGAAGGATGCATGAGGGTTGCGGAAGGGTGATGAGGCGGTAGATGGATGAGGTAGGCAGTGACAATTAGTGGATGATGAACTGGAGGATGTGTAGGGGTGAGGGAGGCATTCAAGGTGAGGTGGTGATCAGCGAGGGATGCGTATGGGAGATGTGAGGGTGATAGAGTGATGCGTAGGTGAGGGACACTGCAAGGGAGAGGGTAATGGAGGGGTCTAGTGGTAGGGTCAGGGGTGATGGAAGGGTCTGGTGGTAGGGTCAGGGGTGATGGAAGGGTCTGGTGGTAGGGTCAGGGGTGATGGAAGGGTCTGGTGGTAGGGTCAGGGGTGATGGAAGGGTCTGGTGGTAGGGTCAGGGGTGATGGAAGGGTCTGGTGGTAGGGTCAGGGGTGATGGATGGGTCTGGTGGTAGGGTCAGGGGTGATGGAAGGGTCTGGTGGTAGGGTGAGAGGTGATGGAAGGGTCTGGTGGTAGGGTCAGGGGTGATGGAAGGGTCTGGTGGTAGGGTGAGGAATGCAGACAAAGTGGAGGGCTAATGAATGAGGATGTGGTGGAACAGGAAGGGGATGTGGTGGGTGGTGGAGTGTGAGCTGGTCGTGATGTAAGGGAGGGTGGAGGAATGGGTGAAGGTGTGGGTGGAGGTGGAGGTGTCAGGGTGGAGAAAACATCCTTGGCATAAACAAACTCACACATGTACTTGAATAAACTAAGACAATATGCACACTTTCAATAATGATAATAATAATAGTAACAGTAATGATAATGATAATAATAAACAAGAATATTATTTTCACATCAACAATCCCACATATGTATTCAGTAAAGTCTCTATGATGTTGATGCTACACCAGTGATCCATGTGAGCTGACAGCAAGACACACACACACATTATGTTTGGTGTAAAAATACAATGATCTTCTCTCATCGATCCTTCTATTCTAACTTCCGGCGCCACGCACAGAGTAGGCGGCAACGTGTGGAATGAGTGACTCTAATGCCCTGATGTCTATAAATCCCAGCATCGACGCCTTGTACGAACATCACCTTTGAGCGCTGGCTTTGTCTCCACTTATGCCTCAGTACAACACTCAGATCTCAGCATCCTTATTGGCAGGCTGAACTTTCTCTGACATCCTATGTTAAGAAGATAAAAAATAGCTAATGTAACTAAAAGAAGCACTTCTTTTATGGTAACCGCTGACTAGAAATGTAGCACAACACCACGACACACTTTGTGCAGGCAATGAAAGAACTTGAGGTGCACCACCAAAGAGCTGCTGCATGACTGTACTCCCTAAACATGATGATCCTTTGTTGTCATGCAGTAAAGTTTTTTCTCCAGTTTATCATCATCTGTCTCCAGCTCCCCATATTCCTCCCTATCCTGCCGTTGTATCCAGCATAGACCAAGCCAGGCTGTCCATTTATCACCTGTTAAATTGCTAAGCCCCAAGATATGTATGGCAGCACTTACAGATTTGACCAACCTATATTTCAGTGACTACCAAATTTGTACAAGAATACTCTCCTGACCAGTCATACCAGTTCTGTCATTTGTATTCCTAATTGACATTAGCAGTGCAAAATACACATGTAAAAAAATTATTTACGTAGCATTGAGATTCACTACCAAAACCCTTGGTCAGTGTGCCCGTGTTCGTGTGCGCCCCAAGAAACATACATACACATTCATCCTCTTCCCTCCCTCTCTCAGGCCAACTCAAGATGACGGTCCCATCAAACAACTACAGTATCGCCAATGACAACCACTTAATGCGACATGAGAAAAAGTAAAACTACTTCACACACACTTCCATCATGGTAGAAACAATTTCTCATGTCAACACTGTGACTGAAGTAGAAGGTGACACTGGAGTGCTGTGTGTTTGTGTGACAAGACCCAGTATGGACATAAAACACCTACAAGCGTATTTTGAAGTGTTTCCATAAGATATATAATACTAATTTCAGCACTGATAAATCAATCGGCAATGAGCAATGGTTATAGTGTAAAGCTTCTAATCTCACCAATTCAGACTAACATGTTTCATGAATATATTCTCTGCACACACTATAATGCTACTCTCCCTTACCAAAACCCGCGGGTGGTCCAAGAGCGTACAAAACTCTCCACCCCAACACAGCTAAAACCAGACACTGAAACCACTACTTCATCTTACCAACTAATCACACATAAGCCTTCAACTTCAGCATAACTCAGTACATAACATACACAGAATTCAATTAGTAACTGAATAGCTTCTCTGTGGCCATCCTCCAGCAACCATCAATAACTTATGCATGACAGCCGATGCTTAATGCCTGAGAGGAGAAGAGAGGTGGCAGTAAAAACAGCAAATCCATACAAGAGTGGTGAGTCCTGATCTATTTTTTTGTGCCTAGTGTTTTCACCGACTCTCCTCCACCCAACATTAACACTCATTCTAATGGACTAGTTGGGAGGGATAGGAGGGAAAGGCAGTCTGTTAATCATAACCCCAAGTGAAGCTTTTTGGTAATAGGATTAGACTAATGGAATACTAAGGGAGGGAAAGACAATTTGTGAATTAAAACCTTACTGAGGCCTTTCCATGATGGGGCCATTCTTACAGGCTAATTTGAAAGGGAAGGGAAGGTCAGTTTGTTAAATTAGTATGTTTAGAGAAGCCTTTGAGTGCTTGGATCAGAATGTTTGGAGTAAGGTCTTAGTGGATCACGTCAGTCCGTTAGAATGAGGCACAAAATGCTTTCTAGACCTCTTAATTGGTCATGTCCTGCGGCGCGAACAAAGATGCCGGCAGTTCGGGGGTGACGGGGGGTGGCGGGGTGTCCTTGAGGTAGTACTCTGAGAAGCTGATGTAAACAGCCACGCTAAGGCCAACGATGGCAGCGATTACAGTGTTCTTCTGCAGAATGATGCAAGTGGCCAGGGTCAGGCCGCCATAGGTGACGTAACGTCCAAACATCATGTGTTTCTCGCGGACCTTCGCACTGTTGTCTGCAACAAGCATTGCCATCAACAGGAGGAACACACAGACAAGCTGCTTCTTAACTCTTATATTATAATAATAATCAAGCTTGTTATCTTAACATGAAATTCCATCTTGTAGTTGAGATTGGAAAGTCCAAATTCATTACAAGGAGGCAACTCAGCAATGACTCTTTAGAAACAAAACTTATAATGCCTCTATTCATTAACATTAATGAAGACTTGGTGAAAGACTGAGTACGTAGATCACAACTGTGTGTGCCGACACTACAGGTGTTGCAGACATCAACATTACCTCATGCTGGACAGAAAACAAAGACAGACGAGAAAATCAATTGTAAGAAAATTAATGAAAACAAGTTTCTGGCATCCGACAAGTTATAAAAACTTGTATGATTAGCGACCCTTGAAATAATATTTGAATACAGAAAAAGCAGAAAAAAGTGTGGGTATAATAAAGATAAAAAGAGGAAGAATGAAGAATACAAAAATTACAGTAACTTGCTGGTGAATGAATGAGCTCTTTAAATGTGAGATGAGGATTGGAACACTGAAGAGATGAAGAGAATGACAAAGTGAGAGGAGTCAGATGTGAAGGGAGAGTGTGATGACAGAAGAGCCACAGTCACTCCCTTGAAGAAATTAAAAGATGAAGAACAGAATTAAAAAGAAACAAAACTTCTAAGAGATTACTGTCATATTTTGTCCTCTAGACAAATTTCATTGTATCAACTCTGAGCTTTGACAGACTGCATTTCGCCCCTCTCCTCCCTATGAGTGTGGTTACTGGTACATAACAAATTACGCTCAAAACATACAAAACATCCTTGACATATTCTTATGAAGTGTCACCCCCGATGCATGCACATAAAGCACTGTAGTCTACATGAAGCAGCTGCCGGCACAAGCACATGCACATGCACATGCTGAGTAAATGGCAGGTTGATGCAAGGCCTGAGCTCCGCCAAGGCTAACATGACAGGGAAACTTAACTAGTCACTACTTTTTGCTGATGGAAGAATAATATTAAGCCAAAATAAAGTTTTTCAAGGAGGCACAAAAAGCTAAATGTAAAGTAAAAAGTATATAAAATGTCGACCCTTTTTTAATTACTGAATTTTCAAGAGAAAGTCATATTACAATGATACCGTGGCCATGCTGAATACCATCCTGTAGCAACAGTCCAAAAATAACTAGATAAAAATGGAAATTATTGTGATGAATAAATTACACTGAAATACATGGCTGAGGAATGCAATCTACATGAGTCACCACATCAGGAATGGTTTGAGATTATATGACCATCCATCACATGACTATTATTGAAGGGAAGAGTGGAACAAAGAGCAAGGGTGAACATCCTCAAGAGATTCACTGGAAAGACATCATTCTTTCATTCATCACCACTGTTCTCTCCTCTCAGCAGTATGGCCTCCCAGCCTCACTGAATCTTCCTCTATCTGCTTAGAAGTGGAATCTTATACTATTGGCCTCTGGTATGCTCCTCATTCTTCACCTGGTCTATTTCATCCTCGACACAGATGGCTCTTGACATGATCACCTCCACAGGTCTCACCTTTCATCTCTCCTGATCATGTCTCACAAGCCTTCACATTCAGATAGCAAGGCAGCACTAGGATCTCTTAATGAAGGCTCTTTATAACTGCCATATACAAAATTTTATTGATTATGACTTTGAACTCTAGCCTTCAGTTACTCTTCAGCACCTCCTCACTGCATCTGTCTCCCCAATTTTAGGTGTTATGTTGGGACCAGCACATAATATAGTCAGACCAAAAACACATACATTTGCTAAAAATCTCTTGACTCACTCCTACTGCATGGGTCAACAACAACAAAAAAAGTATTTTAGTAACTAAAAGTCTCACTTCCATGGAACATCAAACCACACCAGAACACTTAACTCATATCAACATCGATTGTGTAGAAAATGCAGAACATTCAAACATATCTACTGAGAGAAAGAAAGCATTACGTCAGCAAGCAACAGGTGACTGGCATGCACTACTCTGACCACCATGCAGGTGTGGACAGGTGGGAGAGCTGGTACTCACCTACACACATGTCCTTCTCCAAGATAAATCCCTCGGCACATTTATTGCACATGTCCGGGCCATCACCGTTGCACCCGTCGCAGGCCTTGTCACACTCTGCAAAGATGGTGATGTAGATGATGAACATGCCATTGGATATATAAGTTAAGTCTCACCAATAAGGCACCAAAAACTTTCACAGGCTTCCTAATGATGGAACTAGATCCTGTTACACACCTCCATTGCTGTCTGTGATGGTCATGATTCTACCCCAAAATTAACTCAGGGTGATGTCTATATATTTGACTCTTCATCCTGCTTTTGTGGGAAACAGGGTCACTGATGAGGATGATTACTATTAGCATTAAAAATAGTTTCATCCAAGAATATAAATAATTTCAAGAAAAAAATTGATAAAATTATGGGAAGAGTGAAAGTACTGTTATGATGATTTCACTGCCAACATCTGCTACACAACAAACACACCAAGAGTTGAAGAATCCAGTAAAGAGGAACCTTTATATATAAAATCCTACACTGGAAACCATCTGTAAGTATCTATAAGTATTGATGATGATGATAACTATATTTTCTGGCAGTACAATATCAATTCCTTTAAGGACAAACCCATCATCTTAACTCACCCAAGCAAGTGTACGTTCCCTCGTTGTTGACGCAGAACTGGTTGTGTTTGCAGGGGGACTTGCTGGCGGCACACTCATTGACATCGAGGCAGCCCTTCTCTGTGTCCATGAGCCAACCCTCCTGGCACGCCACACACGACTTCTGGCCCGGCTGTGGAGCAAGGAAATAGGGTGGATAGGAGCACAACCACCCATAAGACGACTAAGGAGAGACCACTACAAAGGCAACCCCTCCAAACTGAGTTGAGCTGAATCATTCCAATCATAGCTAATATCAGTCAAATTAACTTTTTTCTATATTTAACATCCTTATTTTCACTTATGGGGGTGGATGAGTTGATGAAGATGCTGGTGTCATTCATCTTAGTTATCTAAATTGGTAAAAATAACACCCATTTATCTTCATTTCATTCATTTTTCATAACTTGGGTCAGTAGAAGTTTTTCCTGATGTAAACAGTAATAAAAAGCCTGCTAAAAAGAACTCAAAAAGCTACCACAGATTACAAAATAAAGCAGCAAGGAAAAACCAGACTCAGAAACAGAAGAAAACAGGCAAAGGCATAAGACATAAAACCTATACATAAGAAGAGTTAGGCAGGGAGGGACGAGGGCTGCGCCACAACACTATGCATAACACTCACCCCACTGCAGGGCCCGTTACACGCCTTGTGGCACTTCTCACACAGGATCTTCGTGTCATCCCGGTAGGCCTGGTAGTACCCGTAGGAGCAGGCGTCACACATCTCATTGGTGTAGCCAGGGTTGCAGGAACACTCCCCACTGCCCTTCCGTGTCCCTGCGCCCTGGTGGAGTTTAAGGTATGAGTATTGAACTGCGCTAAAATTTGGGTCAGTCATGATAGAAATGCAGTCATCCTATATTTTCTCCTCCTCAGCAGTCACTCAATATAGCACCACTTCCAACAGTCATCATTCATTATGGTTGCTTTTAAGGTATTAGTAATGGGATACCCTGAAATTTAGACCAGTCATGCTAGTAATACAGTCACCCAATATATCATCATCTTCACCAGTCACCCAACACAACACCACCACCTTCATCAGTTATTAGTCATTTCAAAGCATTATTGAAGGATTGTGCTGAAATTTGGGCCAGTCATGCTAGCACAGTCACCCTACATATCCCCATCCTCACAAGTCACCAGTCATCAGTCACCCAGCACACCACCACCTCCATCAGATATCAGTCATTTCAAAACATTATTAAAGGAATGTGCTGAAATTTGGACCAATTATGCAACCAATACAGTCACCCTTCAAACCCTTCCAGCCACACCACCACCACCACCCACAGCACTAACCTTGCACTTGCCATTGCCGCCACAAGGGTTCTCGATCCCCCCTTTGCATGGGAGGCACTGCGGCCCATAGTGGTTGGGTGGGCAGCAGACCCTCAGCGTCTCCACACAGAGCCATGTGTGTAGGTCTGGCTCCTTCTCCTGCTCCCTGAACCACCAGTCCTCCAGAAGACCCTCGTGCTCCTCCGCTTTGGACTCACACTGTGTTGGGAGATTCTTATGTGAGTCTGGCGTGTTGTTGTTGTGTTGTGTGTGTACTGTGTACATGTGTGTGTTGGGGAGGAGATTCTTATGCAAGTCTAGTCAGTGCATAGTGTGTGCTTTCTTACTTGTTTGCACCAAGTAGTTTTTTCAAGCTGAAAATGTTAACTTTATCATATTGTATCAGATAATTTCTTAAACTTCTATATACTTTCATTTTGTCATGAGTTTATGAATTCTTTTGAAGATTTGATCTTTGGAGAAATAAGTAAGATTATTATTATCATTATTATTAATTTCAATGCATATGAATTTTCCTTTTGCCTCATGTATGTGATGATTTATGGCTAGTTATATATAACCAGAGCAAACTAAATTTCCTTACTATATGATAAAAATCTTAATATCTGGCTGATAAACCAACTTTGCAGTGACCATCAGCACCATCTCACCTGGTTCTTGCCTCTCTCCACGTCCTTGCACAACTTTTCTTGAATTTCAATTAATCTCACTTCAGATTTCTTGTAAGACAGCTTCTTCTCTTCCTCCCAGGCTGAGTCTCCTCCCTCGTACTTCCCTCGGGATGTTGACTCGATTCCCTGCGATAAAAAAACACAGGTTAGCTTTCTTGAGTCTTACATATTTCTGTATATATGGGTGTAGTTTCTCTCTATTTTTATGTACCTAATAAATGTTAAATCAAAACATGACCCTTTTTCCGTCCTCAGATCCCTTGTCACCTTTTTAAATGAGTCTGTCAGTACTCTGCATGATGCACATGGTGGCAGCTTGGTGGCCTTCAAGCTCTCTTTGTTGTTCTTGCTGTTCTTGGTGTTGTCACTGTTCCCTTCACCTCCAGGGGGCTTGGGAGCATCCAGCATCACCTCACTCACCACACACGTAAGCCCCACCACCAGCAGCAGAGCTACTTTAGTCCTCTGCATTGTCTGTGTCCGTCTGCCCTGAAATAGAGGAAAATATCATATGAGGGAATAAGAATGGTTAAATTTTCAGTAAACAATACGGTATAAGATTCAGAATGACGAGATCTACACAATGAGAGAGGTAAGAATTGTCTAGCTTGAGGATGCCATTTGCCGAAATCACACCAAAGAATGACAAGAATTACACAATAGGAGAGGTAAGAATTGTCTAGCCTGAGGATGCCATTTGCCAAACTAGGCCTAATGCCCAAAAATGACAAAATCTACACAATAAGAGAAGTGAGAACTGTCTAGCTTGAGGATACTGAGCTGAAATAATACAAAGGAATTTTGGTACCTCTTCCTTTGCTGTGAATGGGTGTACTTCTGGAATAACACCCATGAGTTTACCTATTCCAACTGCATGTGAGGTTAAGACTTACATCTAGTATGGCTCCCACCTATGCACATATGCATATGAATTTTCCTTTTGCCTCATGTATGTGATGATTTATGGCTAGTTATATATAACCAGAGCAAACCTGATCTGAAGTTTGTATGCGTCACTGATTATTTTCACCTATTAGGCTGACACTAGTACCAATTTTCTCTCGTCCCTTAGAGTAAGTTTAAGGCAGAATTTTAGTATGAGCATGCCCAATAATGTAGGTTGGTATGAGGGTAGGTAGTGGTGGTGAAGATAGTAGAGGACCAGATATGGGCATTTTAATAACACCAGTCATAGCCTTAACCCCCTACAGGCTTAAGTTTCACGAAGCTGCCTCATTCCTCTCCAATAATCACATCCCACCCAAAGAAAATCATCCTCATCTGAAATAGTGAGAACGAAACCTGCTCACTAAGTACATCCCCAACCTCACAAAGCTCTCCTGTGCACGCTGAAAGAAAGAAGTATGTATTTAGACATGTGAGGCCTTACTTAATTTGTGGTCTGGGAGGGTCTAAATAAGTGGAAAAAAGCCCCATCTCATTTTGGGAGAACAAAACCTGCTCACTAAGTACATCCCCGGCCTCACAAAGCTCCCCTGTGCACGCGGAAAGAAAGAAGTATTATTTAAGATGTAATGGTGAGGCCTTACTTAATTTATGGTCTGGGAGGGTCTAAATAAGTCTGATTTTGGGAGAACAAAACGTGCTCACTCAATACATTCCCGGCGTCTCAAAGCTCTCTCCGACCTCACAAAGCTCTCCTGTGCACACGGAAAGAAGTATTAATTAAGATGTGGTAATGCTGAGGCCTTACTTAATTTGTGGTCTGGGAGGGTCTAAATAAGTCTGATATTGGGAGAACGAAACATGCCCACTCAATACATTCCCGGCGTCTCAGAGCTCTCCTGTGCAAGCGGAAAGAAAGAAGTATTAATCAAGATGTGGTAACGTTGAGGCCTTACTTAATTTGTGGTCTGGGAGGGTCTAAATAAGTCTGATATTGGGAGAACGAAACATGCCCACTCAATACATTCCCGGCGTCTCAGAGCTCTCCTGTGCAAGCGGAAAGAAAGAAGTATTAATCAAGATGTGGTAATGTTGAGGCCTTACTTAATTTGTGGTCTGGGAGGGTCTAAATAAGTCTGATATTGGGAGAACGAAACATGCCCACTCAATACATTCCCGGCGTCTCAGAGCTCTCCTGTGCAAGCGGAAAGAAAGAAGTATTAATCAAGATGTGGTAATGTTGAGGCCTTACTTAATTTGTGGTCTGGGAGGGTCTAAATAAGTCTGATATTGGGAGAACGAAACGTGCCCACTCATACATTCCCGGCGTCTCAAAGCTCTCCCCATTTCATTTTCATTTCCCCGACCTCACAAAGCTCTCCTGTGCACGCAGAATGAGAGAAGTATTAATTAAGATATGGTAATGTTGAGTCCTTACTTAATTTTGGGTCTGGGAGGGTCTAAATAAGTGGAAATATGCCCCATCTGATTTTGGGAGAACCTGCTCACTAAGTACATCCCCGGCCTCACAAAGCTCCCCTGTGCACGCGGAAGGAAAGAAGTATTAATTAAGATGTGGTAATGGTGGGAACTTACTTAATTTGTGGTCTGGGAGGGTCTAAATAAGTGGAAATATACCCCATCTGATTTTGGGAGAACCTGCTCACTAAGTACATCCCCGGCCTCACAAAGCTCCCCTGTGCACGCGGAAGGAAAGAAGTATTAATTAAGATGTGGTAATGTTGGGGCCTTACTTAATTTTGGGTCTGGGAGGGTCTAAATAAGTGGAAATATACCCCATCTGATTTTGGGAGAACCTGCTCACTAAGTACATCCCCGGCCTCACAAAGCTCTCCTGTGCACGCGGAAGGAGAGAGGTATTAATTAAGATGTGGTAATGGTGGGAACTTACTTAATTTTGGGTCTGGGAGGGTCTAAATAAGAGGAGTTTCCGCGAGGGTCTGGAAGCGGCGGTGGCGGCGATCAGCTGTGCCTGTGCGTGTGTTCGTTGTGTTGACGTTTGGGGGAATTCGCTTGTGAGGGTAATTACTTTATTTTTGCGGTTTATTGTTCCTATCTACATGTTTTTGGGTCTTGTTAATAGTTTCTAGCTTTATCGTATGCCCTATCTTGCTTTTCTGGTCCCGGCTAGTTTTCTCCATGTGAGGTATATTGCTGTACTTGGCTTATTTGTCAGGTTTATCGTGATTTGCTAACTGTTTTCGGTGCTTCAAGTTTATTTTTGCTTTATGTAGGTCATGTTTTGCTTTCCTAATCGTGTGTATCTGAAGGGTTAACGAGCGACACATGAATTACACTCCGGCCAATCACACACCGACACAATCCCTCGCTGTGCCGCGGCGCCAAGTTCAAATGTTCCTCGGGTCGTGTCGGGATACAAAGGCTACTATTTACGAAGTCAGACTCCACTTAGTTGTGTACATACATAAATCTACATGGTAGTATCAGTGGGAACACCGTTTCGCTAATCCGCTGACCTGAGGACAAAACCCCTTGAAGACAAAGAAGCCCTTAGAACAAATGAGGACCCTCCAACCCACGAGGAAAAAATAAATAAATAAATAAAAAATCAGGGTAAATAGTATGGAAGCTTTGAGTCATATTTTGTATTCGTCTTTTTAGGTCACCATTTGAGAAACAACAATAACGCAGTGAAAAATCTCGAAATATACATCACAGTGCCGGGGATCGAAAGTTGACCCGGTTCGCGCGTGAGCGGGGTCACGGGGGTCATATCCACAGCGGGGGCTTGGGTGTTAGGTATAGTGCACCAGAAGTGGCCTATGGCACGGAGATCTTTGGGTTCATCGATGGCTCCGTTGGTTTGTTGTCCTGACTCCTACTAAGAAGGCCCCGGGTCGATCCCCGGCAATTATAGTCGTGTACATTTCGAGATTTAGGTCACTTGTTTTTCTTCCTCAAAATACGCAGTAACTAGGAAAACTAAGCACCTAAATTATTGCACAGCGTGTCATATTTATGAAAAATAATTACTTAAAACCAAACATAACCACTTCCTAACGGGGGAGCTTCGCCCCCCTCACGACCCCTCCCCTTGGCTTGCATGTAACCAATCCTAACATCACCTCTTTTATTCTCATTAACTGGCCCTCCCCACCAGTCCCTGACTGATGACCTGACCACGTCAGATCATTTTTGGAGGATTACTCGATTAGGACGACAATAGTTTTTCACCCTATTTAGCACTTTAACTACAAAGAGATTTTTTTCATTTATTTTCCAAGAGAAGTGAAGGAGCTTTATTTACGCACGACCTTGTCACGTTATAGACAGTCTCACAGTGCCAGCGACGGCATCATGCGTTATCGCTTATCTCTATGTAGATTAAACGTTTCCGTCCACAAACAGATAATTTAGTTTCGCTATTCGCTAATCCACCAATTAAAAGTTACCGAAAGCTATATGCTAATCACTATTTTTATTTTATTTTACAAGACATCGCAAAGACTTTCAAGGAAGCCAAAGAACTTCTGTCTCTTGCCATGGCCAAGTCTTCTAAATATGTCATACAATTTATAACTCCTGTATGCCGTCCCTTGTGACTGGCCCCTAGTGTTGTACTTTTCTCCATGTCATTGTACTAACTACACTCTGTACTGTCTGGGGTTGGGGACGGCGTGCTCCTCCCTCCTCCTTTGTTGTAGGCCTGCCTGCAACAATAAACTTATCAATCAATCAATCAATCAAATTTAGCTTAAATTTTTCGCTCTAGTTTAAATCCGTTAAACACAGACCTGAAAAGCTGAAATTCTAAGATGATGCAGCTTAGATGTAAAGTTTTCCAAAAATGTATTGGATGCCAAGATCAGATGATGAAGATGATGATGATGGTGTACACAAATAAGTAGATGAACTAATTGAATTACAAGTACAAGAGGATGGCATTCATCTTATCCTCTAGGTGGGGCCACGGGTTCTGAGCAAGCTAGAAGCACGCATTCTGGGAACAACTGCAGAAGGTCGCTGGTCGCTGTAGCACATGCAGAAGACTGCCGCACGCCACGGACCACGGACCCACTCGAAGTCCACTCTGTAGGTAGGTTACTTAACTGGCACAGGAGATACCCTTAATACCTCCATGCGTGATCATAAAGACGGCTGAAAAGTTCTGATATATTGATTCCTTGCAAGCTATTGACTCTCCACCTCACCCAATCGAGACACAGGAGAGCGTGGTCCGAGTCCGGTGTAGTTTTTGGGATAGCCTTTGCAATACCGCCCCCCTCCCCCCCCCACATCGTAGTATTCCTTTTTTTTTTTCACATCAAAGGATGCGGCTCAAGGGCAACAAAAAGAGTACAAAAAAAAAAGCCCGCTACTCGCCGCTCCCACAAAAGTATAAAGAGTAGCAAAGAGAGAGGTCAATTTCGGGTGGAGAGGTGTCTTGATATACTTTTACTTTAACTTGTTACTGCTCCATCTTCACTTTCACTTTCTTAGATGTATTCCTACTTAAACTACTTCTAATCTGTTTTTCCCCGTCAATTCTTGTTTTGGTCTCCTTTTTCTTATCTTCCAGAAGTTATATATATATAATGCTTCCTTGATATTTTCTGCCTCTGCCTTGTGTCCGAAATCCAAATAAAACACTTTCTATTCCTTGTCATCTATTCCTTGTCATCTTCATATGGCGAAAGCAAAGAGGGCGAAGAGGGATATATCGATAGAAGATAGAGAGCCGCATTTCTAAACATTTCGGCGTCTAAACACACGTAATATTATTTGACAAGGCTTTTGTACGCGCTTTGGGCATTTTCATGAGTAGTTTAATAACCCTGGTGGTATTTTGATCCCTCTTCTGTACAATGAACGTGAAGAAACGCTCATAAAACCCCGATTACTTTCCTTTCCGGCCTTTGTAAATAGCTGATAAGCGAAACTGAAGTTTCTCGAAAAACCGGCCAGCAAAGAGCATTAGGGAAAGCCATTATCCTGCAGTAGAAGGAGAATGACTAATGATAAGTCCTTATAGGCGGTGACCTGACGACCTGACACACGCTGGAATCGCCACATCGCACTAGCCCACCCCATCTCTCAGTCTTCTACCCCCCCACCCACCCACCCACACACACACGCCCATGTCCACCTCCTCACCATCCAGATTCTAGATTATAACATCCATTCCAATCCAACACTCTTCTGGCAGCATTCCCCGGCAGAAGGTAGGCTAAATCACGTTCTCATATCTTTATTTGTACTCAGTTTGTCATATTCATCCTCCAACCATGCCATTTTGCTCTCCTTGCCTTTCATTTTGCATAGTTCACCCTTTCAGACCTTTCATGATTCTTGGAACACTGGTACGCCATAACTTCTCTTCGTCCCTCTAATGTGATCAGTCTTCACGTCTCTTTCTTTGTAGTAGATTTTCGCGATCTACTCCATTATTTTAAGGTTGTCATATAATAGCCGCCCTGTGCGTGTTGGGTTAAATTAAGGATTCTCTCCAACTTTATCTTATCTATAGCCTGAATAATACGTCTTATGCCCTAGACTTTCCTATGCAAATATGTGATGACGTATGTACTGCTGTCCCTGGAAAGATGGACGCCTCGATATAATAGGATTGATTGATTGATAGTTTATTGTTGCAAGTAAAACAACAAAGGAGAAGGGAGGAGCATGCCATCCCAACCCCCAGGCAGTACAGAGTGCGATGCCCGTAGGAATCCGAACTGACTCACACTCCCTACGTAGTTATAGTTGGTGGTGTAGTTACTTAATAATAAAAAGAATGGAGCAACCTTACATTAGTCGAAAGAGGGAACATCATACAAAATGTGTACGTAGCCTATATACCCGTTTCAGAGATGCTGTGGCGAGGTTGTTTGGGAAGAGGAAGGACTTGCTTGAAAAATACTCATAACAACATCACGTACATTGATTGATTGATTGCAGGTAAACAACAAGGGAGAAGGGAGGAACATGCCATCCCAACCCCCAGGCAGGACAGAGTGTGATTATACAACTATTAATACATGTGTAGGTAGCACCATGAAATTAAAAAGATACAATGGTAGGAAGGAAAGCACAACAAGGGAGGGGGCATGAATGAATGTTATTAAACTATCTTTGTGTTAGTGGAAGGCAAAAATTAGGTAGTTAGGAGTGGTTTATAATGAGATGAGGAGGGAATTAGGACGGGAGGGAGGAATTAAGGTAGGAAACTCATTTATAACAGGAATAAATAATACTAAAAAAAACCTTCCTTATATTAAAAGAAGGTAAAAATCAGGCACATATAAATTTAGGAGTAGGGATAATAATGATAATAGTGATGTTGTGATGAGAGGAGGAGAGGGACCAAGGACACCACCCATCTCCTATATATAACATTAAACATCACATGAATAAATAACGCTAGACGAGCTTCTTTTTGTTAGTAGAAGGCAAAACAGTTAAATGTATAGGAGTGATGTTTAAATTGATATGGAAAGGGAGGAGATCGGGGCAGGAAATATAGGATAAAAGAAATACTCATTCTAACATCACAAGGATAGCTAAGTAATGCTGATAATGTTAAAAATCTTCTTTGTGTTAAGGTTTAGATGAATTTATATATGAGTGCTGTTTATAATGATATGGAAAGGGAGGATATCGAGGCAGGAAATATAGGATAAAAGAAATACTCATCCTAACATCACAAGGATAGCTAAGTAATGTTGGCAATGTTAAAAATCTTATTTGTGTTAAGATGAATTTATGAGGGATGTTTATAATGATACGGAAAGGGAGGATATTGAGTTAGGATATAGGATAAAAAAATACACATACCAACATCACATGGATAAGTAATGTTGGTAATGTTAAAAATCTTTTTTTTTTTTTTTAGGTTAAGATGAATTTATGAGTGCTGTTTTTTTTATAATGATATGGAAAGGGAGGAGATCGAGTTAAGATAGGATAAAAAAATACACATGGATAAGTAATGCTGGTAATGTTAAAAATCTTATCTGTTTTTTTAAGGTTAAGATGATTTTATGAGGGATGGTATGGAGAGGGAGGACGAGGTACGATGAGGTAGGATAGGATAAAAAAAATACACATACCAACATCACATGGATAAGTAATGCTGGTAATGTTAAAAATCTTCTTTGTGTTAAGGGTAAGATGAACTTATGAGTGCTGTTTTTAATGATATGGAAAGGGAATTTATGAGTGCTGTTTATAATGATATGGGGAAAGGGAGGAGATCGGGTTAGGATATAATAAAAAAAATACACATACCAACATCACATGGATAAGTAAAGCTGGTAATGTTAAAAATCCTCTTTGTGTTGAGGTTAAGATGAATTTATGGAAGAAGGAGTCGATCGGGTTAGGATATAATAAAAAAAATACACATACCAACATCACATGGATAATTAATGCTGGTAATGTTAAAAATCCTCTTTGTGTTGAGGTTAAGATGAATTTATGAGTGCTGTTTATAATGATATGGGGAGAGGGAGGAGATCGGGTTAGGATATAATAAAAAAAATACACATACCAACATCACATGGATAATTAATGCTGGTAATGTTAAAAATCCTCTTTGTGTTGAGGTTAAGATGAATTTATGAGTGCTGTTTATAATGATATGGGAAGAAGGAGGAGATCGGGTTAATTATTAGGATATAATAAAAAAATACACATACCAACATCACATGGATAATTAATGCTGGTAATGTTAAAAATCCTCTTTGAATTTATGAGTGCTGTTTATAATGATATGGGAAGGAGGAGATCGGGTTAGGATATAATAAAAAAAATACACATACCAACATCACATGGATAATTAATGCTGGTAATGTTAAAAATCCTCTTTGTGTTGAGGTTAAGAATATGATATGGGAAGAAGGAGGAGATCGGGTTAGGATATAATAAAAAAAAATACACATACCAACATCACATGGATAATTAATGCTGATAGTGTTAAAAATCCTCTTTGTGTTGAGGTTAAGATGAATTTATGAGTGCCGTTAATAAAGAGATGTGATGCCGAGGAGTAGAGGAGGGACGATAGGCTCTCGCTTGACCGCCACAGTGAGTTGTCAACATGGCCGGGCAGAAGTTCGAGTACGATGAGTCTGGGTCCACATTTTTCTACTTCCTGACGAGCTTCCTGGGGCTGGTGCTTTTGCCGTGCACGTTTTACTTCTGGCCGGACGGGGCGAAGGAAGGTAAGCCATTAAAACCTCCGAAATATGGACATGAGACTCAGGGACACTCCACGGATCTTTTGTTTCCTTGTCTTTTTCCTCCTTTATTCTGTCCCTGTGGTGTCTGGGTGGCCGGGGGTGGGTGTGACTGGGTGAGCGGGTGTGTGGGTGTTGGGTGAGGGCAGGGGCGGCGGGTGACAGGGTGTGGTAAGGGCTGTAGAGGTATATGGGCCAGCTAACGGGACCCCGGCCACCTCACACCAGCTGGCCATGCCTAACATCCGTCCTGCCTGGCCAAGGGTTCCCTGACTCTTCCTTGCCTTTTCACATATTTCCTTGCTTTCATTTCACGGTATATATTGGTTTACGTGCCTGGTTGGCCCGTCCATTCTCTATAGCATGATGGGGACATATTTATCCAGTAGCTATGTTCATTTTTTCATCCCTTGCACTGGTAAACTCTGGAACATTCTCCCCTTGTTGATATTTTCTCCTTCCTGTGACTCCATCAAGAGGAGAGTATCCAAACACCTCCCCTCCCAAAGTTGGCCTCTCTTTTGGCCACTTTTGAATTCTTTTTATAGGGGTAGTGTTTAGTTGATTTTTTTTTCATTATTATTCTTTATTTTTGCCCGTGAGCTGCTTCCTTTACTGTAAAAAGAAAAATATATTAGGAAACGTCTGTACGTCAAATAACTACTGGCACACCAATCCTTAAGTTGATAAATCATGTTGGGAAAACTGTGT
>NC_066517.1:16151583-16174083 GCF_024679095.1 Eriocheir sinensis | reverse complement strand
GGCTTTCTCATGAGATAGTTTCTGTCCCATTGTTATTTTTGTTGAGTATAAAAAATGAAAAGAAAGGGGAAAGTAAAGAAAAGAGAAAACAGATCAGAAAAAAAAGGGTAGTAGGGTCCCAGTGTATAAAGGGGTGTTGAGAAAAGAGGAGTAGCCAGCGGGGAGAAGAGGGGAGGGGTGCACAGCGGGAAGCGTACTATCGAGAGAGGAGAAAGGATACGTTGGGGAGGATGAGTGTATGAGGGAGTGTGGACGGTGTGGGAAAGGGGAGTGTGTGTGTGTGTGTGTGTGTGTGTGTGTGTGTGTGTGTGTGTGTGTGTGTGTGTGTGTAATACACCACGGCCAGATCACGAGTTGGACTTGCTGCCAGCAGGTACCTCCGACACGAGCAAGTGCTCATTATCGTCGATCTTTGGGTACTGCCAGGACCTCACACACCACACACCCCATCCCCCTTGCTCAAGGGGGGACAGTAACCACTCCTAGTCAACGGAAAGAATCCGGCCTGAGCGAGGCTGGAACCGCCGCCTGTTTGGCCGTGAAGCCTTACAGCGCGGCGGTCTAGCCGATTGTCCGCGGTGGTCTCCCTCTCTCTAACCAGGTGTGACGCGCGCCGACAGGTGAGACAAACCTGCAAACATTTACCTGGACACGCGCAGGTGATTTGTGTCTTACCTGGCGGGGGGGGAGAGGAAGAGGGGAGAGGAGAGGGGAAGGACGGAGAGAAATATATATGAAAGAAGAAAGGAGGAAATAAAGGAGGAAGTAACATAATGGGGATTTTATGGAAGGAAATATGTATGGAAGGAAGGAAGGAAGGTAGGAAGGAAGAGGAGGGAAAAAAAAGAGTAAATGAAGGAAGGAAGGCAGAACTGAATAAAGGAATGTATGAAACGGAAGGAAGGAAGGAAAAAATGAGGAAAACAAGGATAAATGGAAGGAAAGGGTGAATAAAGAAAGGAAGGAAGGCAGGAAGGAATAAATGAAAAAAATATGGAAAAGAAAGGACTGAAGGAAGGAAGGAGTAAACGAACGAATATATAAAGGAAAGGAGTGAAAAAAGGAAGATAACTCACACCCACATTTTCCACTGAGGAGATTTCGCAGGTAAACTCAGGTGAACAATATCGAATTTAACCCAAGATGAAAATATTACCTGTACAAGATTTCTGCTTCTCACAAACAAACACACACACACACACACACACACACACACACACACACACACACACACACACACACACACACACAAACACACACAGGCGGATAGACAGTAAAACAAACAGACAAACAAACACCTGCATTGACGAGCTTTATTAGAAATGCTTGTGAAGGTAAGAAGAACATTTTGGGAAGACGAGGCGGGGGAGGAGAGAGAGAGAGAGAGAGAGAGAGAGAGAGAGAGAGAGAGAGAGAGAGAGAGAGAGAGAGAGAGAGAGAGAGAGAGAGAGAGAGAGAGAGAGAGAGTCATTATTATCCCCTCCCTCCCGACACTATCCCTTCCTTTTAATCACTTTCCCTCCGCCAGGTGAAACATCCTTGTTCGTGATTTATCTCCCGCCGACGCCCAGGTAAAAACGAAAGTGTAAGGCGTAACAATAAGGCTCCGTGCGTCTGTGTGTGTGTGTGTGTGTGTGTGTGTGTGTGTGTGTGTGTGTGTGTGTGTTACTTATGGGATCCTCAAGGTAGTTAGTTAGCGAGCTGTAGCAATGGGTTTAATTAAGTCGTATAAATTCAGATTCAACAAAGACACGGGAAAGAATCGGTTTATTAATAGAGTGGTGGATGAGCGGAACAAGCTTGGTAGTCATGCAGTGAGTGCCAACACGATAGATACATTCAAGAAGAGGTTAGATAAGTTCATGGAAAGTGAGGTCAGGTGTGGTTAGATTTACATGAGCTGCCTTGTAGAGGTCTACCGGTCGATTTCAGATTCCTTATGTCTTTATGTTCTTAAGATACAATTATTACATCACACCGGCAGTATGGAGCAACGCAATCTAATCTATGACCTATAACCTAACTCCCGCAACATAAATTAAAAGAAAGTAAACTAGGGAGCAGCATAAACAAAGCAACAAGATACAATTATTAGATCATGGCGTCAGTATGGAGCAACGCAATCTAATCTATGACCTATAACCTAACTTCCGCAACATAAATCAAAAGAAAGTAAACTAGGGAGCAGCATAAACAAAGCAACAAGATACAATTATTAGATCATGGCGTCAGTATACGTAAAACACCTAACCCGAACTAACGTGATTATCAGCATAACTTCTTCAGCCAAAGGGAGGTATTCTGGAAGTAGCAGTAGTAGTACATATTTTTTCATCTTACATAGTGAAAAAAAATATATAATTATGCAGATGAGCGAGCAGTATATTGGGGAGGAGCATTCGGTAACATAATCTAACCCAACCTAACCAACGACTTCACCCAAGAGAGGATGACGAAAGGCAGCGCAACATAAACAAAACAGTTAAATAGAGAATAACAGCATCACGAGATTAGCCTAAATCATCCACCAGCTCCATGCAAGATGACCCCACTATAAAACACGTGCCTGCGCCATAACGGGACTGGGGCCAACCACCACGCCCCACCAAGAAAGCATACCGGCGCCATAAACTAAAATGTAAAAATGAAAAAAGTAATAATAATAATAATAATAATAATAATAATAATAATAATAATAATAATAATAATAATAATAATAATAATAACGGGATGAGGCAGACCACCAGGACCCAACATGAAAGTTTACCGGCACCATAAACCAAAACATAAAAAAATAAAAATAATAATAATAATAACGGGCTTGAGGCAGACCGCTATACCGCCCTTCGGAATACAACAAAAAAACAAGGCGACTGAACTTATACGAAAAACTGAAAAAATACACCAATCTGCCCGGAACTCAATAAGATGTGGTAAATGTAAGGTGATAGTTAACGTAGGCAAGAGTGAAGGGACTGGGCTGTGCTGGGCTGGGCTGGGCTGGGCAGGGCTGGGCTGGGCAGGGCTGGCAGACACGCTTGCTCGAGGATATGAATATGATAAAGGTTGAAATATCTTTGTACTACATTTTAAACCCCAAGGAAATCAGAGGCGGATATTATGATTTTATTCTCTCTCTCTCTCTCTCTCATACACACATACACACATACACAAGAACATAAGAACGTAAGGAGTAAGAACATAAAGAACATAAAGATATAAGAACACACACACACACACACACACACACACACACACACACACACACACACGCGCACACACACACACGCACACACACACACACACACTTCTTTCTTTCGCTTCATATCTTTTCTCGCTCAAGTAATACGTGTTTTGAGAGGGAAAGGAAGAAGAGGAGGAGGAGGAGGAGGAGGAGGTAGGTAACGTCTCCAGGTGACCCGCTCCCACCTGTCAGGTCACGCGGGCCGCCAGGTAAATGTAGCAAAAACAAGGGGAAGGGAGGGAAAGGTGAGGACGAAAAAGAGGGAAGAAAGGGAAGGTTGTGGGTGAAGAGGAGGAGGAGGAGGAGGAGGAGGAGAAGGTGGAGGAGGAGGTAAGGAACAAAAGGGAGGAGAGGAGAAGAAGAAATGATGGAAGATATACTTTTTTCATTTATTTGTGTTTTGCTTACCATAAACAAAAAAAAGGAAGAATCACCATCACCACCATCACCACCACCAACAGCACCACAACCACCAGCATCACCATCACCACCACCAACACCAACACCACAACCACCAACAGCAACAGCAACAATAAACAACCAAGCAACTGAAAAACATCACCTTACTCATCCCTTTCCCTCTCTTTTCTACCTCCACCACCACCTCCTCCTCCTGCATCTCTTCCTCCCGCAGGTGACATCACTCAGACGGGTCAGGTAAGATCGTGGGGAGGCTTAAAACGCTGACCCGATTCCGTATCAAGCCAACCAGAAAATCTTCCTCCCTCTCCTCTCTTTCTTTTGCCGAGCCGCATCCCCGAGACGGCCCCGCACGCAACCCTCGGGCGCATCAACAACAGATCAGACAACCGTTGCGCGCTTTCCTTGAAGATTTCGTCTGTGATATGAAAACGGGGTCAAGTTGTCATGGATGTTTGCCTCGCGTTGTTGTTTTGCTGTTTTGGTTTTTGTTGTTTTCGTTGTTGTTGTTGGCGGTGGTGGTGGTGGTTGTGGTGTTCTGGTTGTTGTTGTTGTTGCTCTTCATCTTCCTTTTTTCTTCTTTTTCTTTTTCTTCTTCTTCTTCTTCTTGTTTCTCCCTCATATTTGTCTCCTTGTTGCTTGAGAGTGCAGATAAAATATAAAGTATGGAAAAAGAAAAGTGAAGAGGAGAAAAGGAAAAGAAGAACAAGAGCAAGAATAAGAACAAAGACGAGAACAAGAACAAGAAGAACAAAGAACAAGATCACGCTGAAAAATACCGCCTGAATCAACGAGAATGAAACAGGAAAGGAGAGGAAGAGATACGAAGAGATAAACGACAGAGATGAAGATAGAAAGATAAAGAAAGAAAAACAGAGATAACCAGAACAGAAAGATGAGGAAAGACAGAACAAGCCCGTGGGAATAAGCGAAGCAGGTAAAGAGAACAGGTTAATAATTGGAAGAAGGTGAGTGGATGAAACGAAGGAAAGAGAAAGTGGAATAGCGAGCGTGAGAGAGGATTAACAAGGTGATGAAGGGGAAGAATAAAATTAAGAAGAGGAGGAGGAAGAAGAGGCTGGTTTTAATAATTATGGAAGACGAGATAATAAGGAATATGTCTCGATTCATCTATTCATTTTTGCTTCTTTTTTTCTTTTTGTTTTGCTGGTGATATTTTTTTTTGTCTTAATTTCTTTTCATCTTTTTTTGTCCTTCCTCTTTCGTTTCTTCTCTTTCCCTCTGAGGTCTTTGTTATCTTTTATATCTCATTGCTTTTTTTTTCTTTTTTCAATATTTTGTTCTTTTTTTGTTTTCTCGTTTTTCTTGTTTTTCTCTTTTTTTTCTTCATTCCTTCTCTTCCCTTCTTTGTTTTCTTCTCATCTCATTGTCATTCCCTTCTTCTTCTTCGTGTTTTTGTTCCTCTCCTCTTTCTTTTATTTCATTTTCCTCCCTTCTCTTCCTCTCATTGTCATTCCCATCTTTTTTTTCTTTTTTTTCTTTCTCTTTTTTTCTTTTAATTTTTCGCCATTTGCTTCTTTTTCTTTTTCTTCTTCGTTTTCTTTTCTTCTTCTTCTTCTTCTTCTTCTTCTTCTTCTTCTTCCTCCTCCTCTTCTTTTCTTTCTTCTCTTTCTATCACCTCCTTTGTCTTCTTCTTCTTCTTCTTCTTCTTCTTCTTCTTCTTATTATTATTATTATTATTATTATTATTATTATTATTATTATTATTTTCTTTCTTCTCTTTCTATCCCCTCCTTTGTCTTTCTTCTTCTTCGTCTTCTTCTTCTTCTTCTTCTTCTTCTTCTTCTTCTCCCTCCTCCTCCTCCTCCTCCTCCTCCTCCTCCTCCAAGCAAAAAGAGAAGAGGCGAGGGCGCAACAAGCAATTAACCTAGCTAAGACACCTGGGTCTGACCTGCTTAATACCTGCTTTCTGTACCTGTAACCTGCTTAAGGGCGGGAGAAAGGGCGGGAAGGAGGGCGGGAAGGAAGGGCGGGAAGGAAGGGCGGGACGGGTAGTGGAGAAGGGAGAGGAAAGCAAAAGATAGATAGTTGGATAGATAGATAGATAGTTAGTTAGACAGATAGAGATAGATAGATAGATAGATGGATAGATAGTTATATAAATCGAGAGAGAGGAGGCCAAGCAATAAAAATAAAAAAAAGTAAAGGATGGAATGGGCAGAGAAATAAGGGAGAGGAAAGCAAGAGAAAGAGAGAGAGGAAAAGAGGGAAGAAAAAAAGAAGAGGGCAAACAAGAAAAAAGAAAACAAAAGAGAAAGAAGGGAGAGAAGAAAGCAGGAGGGAGAGAGGAAAGCAAGAGGAAAAGGAGGAAGAGAAAGGGAGAGAGGAGAAAAAAAAATAATAAAGTAGAGAGCGAGATGAATGATGAGAAAAGGAAGATAGGAAAGCAAGAAGAGAGAGAGAGAGAGAGAGAGAGAGAGAGAGAGAGAGAGAGAGAGAGAGAGAGAGAGAGAGAGAGAGAGAGAGAGAGAGAGAGAGAGAATAGCAGCCAGACAAGAAAAAAAAGAAGAAAAAAAAAGGAGATATAAATAGCAACAAAGTACCTTTCCCTTACACTCACACTTGGTCCCAAAACCGGTTTATTAAATGCATCGCGTGTGGGGGTGGAAAATATTTAGATAAGTCTGCCCGTCAATGAAACCGAGCTGCATAGAAAACGGGTCTCACTTGGCTCTTTGCGGTATTTTTTCCCTCCAGTCTGGCTTCTTTTTTTTATGATTTGAGGTGAATGGGGGAAGTTTAAAGAGGGAAAAGGGGAGAAAGAAAAGTGGTACGTGATATGCGGAAGTAAGAAGATGGAGTAAAGAGTAAGGAGTGACGTAAGAAGAGGGAGAGAAGAAGATTATTGTGTGTTTTTTTTCTTCCTTTTATGATACGTGATATATTTTCCCTGTGAAGGCTGTGGTCGTGAGTGCGTTATTGTGTCCGTCTGTCTGCCTGTCTATCTGTCTTATTATCCTTGTATATATTTGTTTGTCTGTATTTTGATCTATCTCTGTCTGTCTGTCTATAGCTTCATTCATCTGTCTATTATGTCCGTCTGTAGTTTCATCTCTCTGTTTACCTGTCTGTCTATATCATCAATGTCTGTTGGTCTGTCGGTCTATATTTACATCCCTGTCTGTCTGTCTATCCCTCTGTCTGTCTGTCTCTATAAGTATTCTCATCCCACTGTCTGTCTATACTTACATCCCTCTGTCTGTGTCTCTATACGTATTATCATCCTACTGTCTGTCTGTCTGTCTATATTCTTACCCCTCTGTCTGTCTGTCTGCCTGTCTGTATATTCTCATCCCACTGTCTGTCTGTCTGTCTATATTCTTACCCCTCTGTCTGTCTGTCTGTGATTGTCTGTATATTCTCATCCCTCTGTCTGTCTGTCTATATTCTTATCCTTCTGTATGTCTGTCTGTATATTCTCATCCCTGTCTGTCTGTCTCTTCGCCTGTCTATCTATCGTTTCACCTGTCTGTCTGCCTGTTTGCCTATATTTTTTTCCCTTCAGTCTCTGTCTGTCTGTTCATGTGTTCGTCCTTCTGTCTATATTTTCATTCCTGTCTCTATGTCTATATTTACATCCCATTCTTTGCCTGTCTGTCTGTCCGTCCTTCTGTCCTCCCGTCACTTCCCACACTTTCCCTCACGCGGATGACGTCACTCAAGAGGCACTTCCGTGACGTCACTTCCGCATACACGTGACCCCACCCTGACCTCTGATGACCCCTGTGTGACCTTCAAGGGGGGCGTGGGGTGGGGGGGAGGGATATGGCAGCCCTGAGGAATGTTTTATTTATCATTGTCTTCTTTTCCTGTCTTTATTGGTTAGTCACGGATCGGGGGAGGGGGGGGAGGATTCTCTCTCTCTCTCTCTCTCTCTCTCTCTCTCTCTCACTTATTTTCTTTCTTTTCCATTTCAAAACCATTTTTACATTACTTACTCTCTCTCTCTCTCTCTCTCTCTCTCTCTCTCTCTCTCTCTCTCTCTCTCTCTCTCTACGATCCTTTCTTCTCTATTTTTCACTTATTTTCTTTCTTTTCCATTTCAAAACCATTTTTACATCTCTCTCTCTCTCTCTCTCTCTCTCTCTCTCTCTCTCTCTCTAGTATAACATGATAACACCCAATATCACCACATTCACCCTCACCTCCACCACCCCACCACTCTCACTACCCCCCCCCCGACCACCACCACCAGCCGCCCATGACCGCCTTCAGGCCCTAGTTTTTGCGTCGCCTCATCTCCGTTTGTCTGTGGGTGCTCCCGATGCGGCGGCGGGGGCGGAGAAGGGGAAGCTTTTATTTTTACTTTACTTCCATTACTTTTATCGATTTACTTTTTTGCTTTCTCCAATGCAACGTTCTGTCTATCTGTCTGCGCCGGAGGTGGGTAAGGTTGAGGTCTGGTAATGTTCTGCGAGTCTTGGTCTTGGGGAGGGTGATAAATGATGCAAGTTTAGTCTGTTCGTGTTTGTTTGGGTTGGTGGTGATTGTATATATTTTTTTTTTACAACAAAGTAGACAGCTCAAGGGCACAAAAAAAGGAAACAATAATAAAAAATAATAAAAAGACCGCTACTCGCTGCTCCTAAAAAAAAAAAAAAATCAAAAGAGGTGGCCGAAAGAGAGGTCAATTTCGGGAGGAGAGGTGTCCTGATACCTGATAGTTGAAGGTTCCATATTCCTTCCTTCCATCTATCCTGAATATTATAAGAACTACACGTTGTTTTCTGTCGGTGAGCCAGTCATGAATCCACGCACACAGATGGTCGTTAATACCGTGGGACGCAGTTTAGAAATAAGCCTAACGTGAGGAACTTTATCAAACGCTTTCTGAAAATCTAAGTATATTACGTCATATGGGCTTCGGGCGTCCCAACATGTATAAACATCGTTGAAAAAGGTTAATAGGTTGGTAAGGCAAGACCGATTACTACGAAATCCATGTTGACTATCAGTTATCATATCATTTGTTTCAAGGAAAATGATCATTTTATCCCTGATTATTTTTTCGAATAGTTTAATTAGGACAGACGAAAGGCTGATGGGACGATAATTATTGGCTTGTTTTTATCTCCTTTTTTAAAGATCGGTGTAATATTGGCCTTTTTTCCACTCGAGAGGCACACTGGCCTGTGCTAATGACTTGTTGAATATTAATGTTATGGGTAATTCTAGCTGTTGACTACATTCTCTCAACACGCGAGGAGATAAATTGTCGGGGCCCGGAGATTTATTTGGATCTATTTTCTGTAGGTACGCACGCACTTCGCTGATATCAATTTCAGTCAATGCAAGCTTATGTTCTTCAGGGCCTTGAAAAATTTTCTTCGGGGCTGGAATCGATGTCATGTTTTCTTTTGCAAATACGCAGTTACTAAAGGTTGAATTTAGGACCGAAGGTAAGGTAAGGAAAAACTAAGGGAAGGGAAGGGAAGGTGAGATACGATAAGGTAAGGTAAGATATGGTAAGGTAAGGAAAAACTAAGGGAAAGAAAAGGAAGGGAAGAGAAAATAAGGGAAGGGAAGGGAAGGTGACATATATACGGTACGGTACGATAAGGAAAAGTAAGGGAAGGGAAGTGAAGGAAAGTGAAAGCAAGGGAACATCAGTTAAGAGAAGATGAAATAAGAGAAGGGAAGAAAAGGGAAAGGGAAGAGAGGCAGAAAAAAGAAGAAAGAAGGAGGGAGGGATGGGAAGAGGAAGAAGGGGTAGGAGGGGGGACTAAAGGAAGGGTCATAAACTAAACTAAGAGAGAGAGAGAGAGAGAGAGAGAGAGAGAGAGAGAGAGAGAGAGAGAGAGAGAGAGAGAGAGAGAGAGAGAGAGAGAGAGAGAGAGAGAGAGAGAGAGAGAGAGAGAGAGAGAGAGAGAGAGAGGATGGCGTCACGAAAAATTTTGAAACAGCTGCAGGAAAAAAAAAAAAAGGAAGGGAAAGACTGCAGTACACAGCCCAAGAATTTAAAACAAAGACGCATTAGGTAACTTGTTTTTCAATCCCAGAGAAAGAAAAAAAAAAAAACTAGCTAATTGATAAGGTGACTTCAACAGGTAGGTAAATAATTAAGGGGCAGGTAAAATTAATTAGCTTGTGAACTTAATGGTTTCCTAATTAGGACTGAGGGGGAGGGAGGGAGGGGGGGTAGTAATAAATAATGGGTCTCTGAATTGCTAATGGTGACAATAATTATTAGGGATGTTAATCATGTAATAAATGCGGGCAAAGTGTGTTCAGACTCTTTAATTAAATAGCTCACCTGTCTCTCTACCTGTTTCTTTGTTTATCTCTGTTTCTCTGTCTATTTTGATTAGTTTTACGTTTCATTTGTATTTATATCGGTATGTTGGTCTGTTCTCTCTCTCTCTCTCTCTCTTCATAAAGCACTATTTCATGCAAACAAAAATAGAAATGGAAAAGAAGAACAGAGAGAGAGAGAGAGAGAGAGAGAGAGAGAGAGAGAGAGAGAGAGAGAGAGAGAGAGAGAGAGAGAGAGAGAGAGAGAGAGAGAGAGAGAGAGAGAGAGAGAGAAGCACGTCACGACTTCACTAATATCCTGAACTTTGCCTTTTCACTCGATCGATACTGCGGCACTTTCGGCTGAGAGAGAGAGAGAGAGAGAGAGAGAGAGAGAGAGAGAGAGAGAGAGAGAGAGAGTACTGATTGTGTGTGTGTGTGTGTGTGTGTGTGTGTGTGTGTATGGAGGAGGGGTTAAGAGTATGGTCTTATTGAGACGATTGCCTTGTCCTACATATCGATGAGAGAGAGAGAGAGAGAGAGAGAGAGAGAGAGAGAGAGAGAGAGAGAGAGAGAGAGAGAGAGAGAGAAGGAAGGAAAGAAAGAAAGAAAGAAAGAAAGAAAGAAAGAAAGAAAGAAAAAAAAGGAAAGAATGAATGAATGAATGAATGAATGAATGAATGAACGGCAATGAATGAGCAAATATAGTGAATAACGTCAAACAGTCAATAAGCTTTTCTAACACCAAGGGAAAATTACAAGAAAAAACAAATATATGAAGTGAAGTCTGTAGTAATAAAAACTCAACCGTATGTCATAATTTTTTTAGCTTAATCCACGAAAATAATAATAATAATAATAATAATAATAATAATAATAATAATAGTACTCCCTCCCTGCCTCCCCTCTCCTCCCAATCACAACTTTAATTTCACCATCGCTTGACATGACCATCACCCTTACCTCAACCCCCGCCCCCCCTTCGACCCCCATGCCTCACCTCCTTGCCACCTGTCCTCCCTTCATCCCATGCCTCGTCTCACATGGATGCCTCACCCATGCGAAATAACCACTACCCCCCCACCCCCCCCCCGAGTGCCTCCTTCCACTCCCTCTTTTCTTCCCTTCCTTCCTTTGCTCCTTGTTTCCCTTCCTTTTATCCCCCACACTATGGACTGAAGGCTGGGCAGATGCGTGGGGAAGAGGGGGAAGAGGGGCAGGTGTGTAGGGGGGGGGGTGAAGGGGGGAGGAATGAGTGGGTGAGGTCACATGTCACGTTTCCCTTTCCTGTCTGACATGACCTCCATCCCAGTCCAGTCACGCGGTCTCTCTCTCTCTCTCTCTCTCTCTCTTGACGTCCGTTTCCTTTTCTTTATTCCCTCTTTCCCGTTTTCTGTTAATAGAATGACTCAAGCGATTTTTTTTTTTCTTGTCTCATGTCAGTTTTTTTTTTTAATGTACGTTAATGAATCAACCTCATTTCCAACTAAATAATTTTTTGTGTGTCTAAATATTTATGTGACTCTTACGATTCCTTTCCTTTATTTCATCTCGTTTGTTTGTATTCCATTCCTGTCTAAATAATGAAATAAGTATAATAGTTGTCTTTCCTTTATTGAGTTTATTCCCTTGTTTCCTTTTTCTTATTTTCTCTCTCATAACTTTTGTTTGATATTAATTGGAATAAAACAACAACCCAACTTTCAACCTAGCGAGAAATTACTGTCCTCTCTACATGGTCAAGTGATTATCATATACATGTTATTTTCTTTTCCTCAACAAATAGCAACAAAAAAATAACCGCAAAAGCATGAATAGGAAGAACAACACCGATAATGATTGCGATGTCGATGTCGGAATGATTAAGTTGTCTGGCCCTGGACACACACACACACACACACACACACACACACACACACACATAAGGGCAGTCACGTGCTCACGACACCAAACGACACACGCACACGCGGCAAAAATGTCCACACAAATAAGGAAGAACATGAGCGAGCTGCAAGGAAAGGAGGTGGAGGAGGTGGCCGAGGATGGCGCTGTCTATAAATGGAGTCTCGCCTTCTCAACTAATTCAACTATATGTAACCCAAGCAATTTTAAACGTATATTCTTCTGTTGATCGATAACGTTTTGCATCGCTTCGTAAAGTCACCGTGTGGTCTGAATATCTATGTAAATCTTCTTCTTTTTCCTCATTCTCTTCCTTTTTATTTACTCGTTCTTCTTCCTCTTCCTCCTCTTCTCTCTCTTCTTCTTCCTCCTCCTCAGGACGACCTGAGGATGTACTTTTCCGATTTCCCGTGGAATGATTATTGCTTCCAGGATAGAGACCCCTCTGTGTGTGCTCAGCGCATCACAGAGGTGATTGTCTCTGGAATGGAGGCATACATTCCTCGTTCTTTCTCTACTCCTCACGCTAAAAAGCCTTGGTTTAATCACGCTGTCAATGATAGAGAGGTAGCTCACAAAAGGTGCCAGAGCCTTCAAACTAATGCTAATTATGAACTTTACATTTCTGCCCGAAATCGTGCCAAATCTATTCTCCGACTAACCAAAAATTCTTTCATTAATAGAAAATGTCAAAACCTTGCTTTCTCTAACTCTTCCCGTGACTTCTGGCATCTAGCCAAAAACATCTCCTCCAACTTCACTTCTTCATCTTTCCCTCCACTCCTCAGTCCTGACGGCAACACTGCCGTCTCATCTATCTCTAAGGCTGAACTCTTCTCTCAAACTTTTTCAAAAAACTCCACTCTGGACGATTCTGGGCATATTCCTCCTACTCATCCCCCCTCTGACTCCTTTATGCCTGTTATAAAGATTCCTCAAAATGATGTTTTCTATGCCCTCTCTGGCCTCAATCCTCAGAAGGCTTATGGACCTGATGGAGTGCCTCCTATTGTCCTTAAAAACTGTGCCTCCGTGCTGTCACCCTGCCTGGTCAAACTCTTTCGCCTCTGCCTGTCAACATCTACCTTTCCTTCTTGCTGGAAGTATGCCTTCATACAGCCTGTACCTAAGAAGGGTGACCGCTCCAATCCCTCAAACTACCGTCCTATTGCTTTACTTTCTTGTCTATCTAAGGCTTTTGAATCAATCCTTAACCGGAAGATTCAAAAGCACCTTTCCACTTCTGACCTATCTGATCGCCAGTATGGGTTCCGCAAGGGGCGTTCTACTGGTGATCTCCTAGCCTTCTTAACTGACTCTTGGTCATCCTCTCTTACCCGTTTCGGTGAAACTTTTGCTATTGCGCTGGACATATCAAAAGCTTTTGATAGGGTCTGGCACAAATCTTTGCTTTCTAAACTACCCTCCTACGGTTTCTATCCTTCTCTCTGTACCTTTATCTCCAGTTTCCTTTCTGACCGTTCTATTTCTGCCGTGGTAGACGGTCACTGTTCTTCCCCTAAATCTATTAACAGTGGTGTCCCACAGGGTTCTTTCCTATCTCCCACTCTTTTTCTGTTGTTCATTGATGATCTTCTTTCCATAACGAACTGTCCTATCCATTCCCACGCCGATGATTCCACTCTGCATTATTCAACTTCTTTTAATAGAAGACCCACCCTTCAGGAACTTAACGACTCAAGGCTGGAGGCTGCAGAACGCTTAGCCTCAGACCTTACTATTATTTCCGATTGGGGCAAGAAGAACCTGGTGTCCTTCAACGCCTCAAAAACACAGTTTCTCCACCTATCCACTCGACACAATCTTCCAAACAACTATCCCCTATTCTTTGACAACACCCAGCTATCACCTTCCTCAACACTAAACATCCTCGGTCTATCCTTAACTCAAAATCTTAACTGGAAACTTCATATCTCATCTCTTACTAAATCAGCTTCCTCGAGGCTGGGCGTTCTGTACCGTCTCCGCCAGTTCTTCTCCCCTGCACAGTTGCTGTCCATATACAGGGGCCTTGTCCGCCCTCGTATGGAGTATGCATCTCATGTGTGGGGGGGCTCCACTCACACAGCTCTTCTGGACAGAGTGGAGGCTAAGGCTCTTCGTCTCATCAGCTCTCCTCCTCATACTGATAGTCTTCTACCTCTTAAATTCCGCCGCAACGTTGCCTCTCTTTCTATCTTCTATCGATATTTCCACGCTGACTGCTCTTCTGAACTTGCTAACTGCATGCCTCCCCCCCTCCCGCGGCCCCGCTGCACTCGACTTTCTACTCATGCTCATCCCTATACTGTCCAAACCCCTTATGCAAGAGTTAACCAGCATCTTCACTCTTTCATCCCTCACGCTGGTAAACTCTGGAACAATCTTCCTTCATCTGTATTTCCTCCTGCCTACGACTTGAACTCTTTCAAGAGGAGGGTATCAGGACACCTCTCCTCCCGAAATTAACCTCTGATTTTGGACACTCCTTTAACCTCTGTTCGGGAGCAGTGAGTAGCGGGCCTTTTTTTCTTTTTTTTTCCTTGCGCCCTTGAGCTGTCTCCTTAGCTGTAAAAAAAAAAAAAAAAAAAAAAAAGTAAACAACAAAGGAGAAAGGGGGAGCATGCCATCCCAACCCCCAGGCAGTACAGAGTGTGATTATACAACTAAGGATACATGTGTAAGTAGCACCAGGAAACTAAAAAGATACAATCGTAGGGCTACCCCTTCCCCCCTTCCGGTAAATGTTCAGAGTTGCCCATCTCAAAATTTGATACACTGGCTATTTATTTCGGGACAAAATATTGAGCTTTTTCATTTGGAGATAGTTTTTTTCTTCGGAAACTACTAAAAACTGACTTAATTATTGCAGTTTCATCATCCGCCGCCGCCGCCGCAAAATAGCTCGCAGAGGGTTTAGGGTGGGGGAACATATTTAAACCATCCCAACCGAACTTTACGACCTAAGAGATAACTGGGGGCTTCCCCGTCCCCTTCTAGCCAGGGGCTGCGCCAGCCCTGGAGCCCCCCCCACACACATGCATATGCGACTTATTTCTCGCAACACCGGTTGCTCCGCCACCACGGCCGTCGCTAGAGCAGTCAAATATGGCGCGCGTAAACCTTCCTTCCCTTCCACCCCCTCCTGTCTACTTACCTTTTTCTGCTCAATGGTGGAATGATGGCGTCTTTTGGTGGTTCTCGGTGGTTCTTTGATGGCTAGTGTTTCTTTCTGTATCCTCACACACGCACAACACTCCCCGCGACACGCAACACAAGGGAAAAGGTCAACTCGCAACACACACTCCTTTCCATCCACTCATATATTTTCCTTTTTCTGCTCGGTGGTGGAGCGATTGTGTTTTTTGCTGGTTCTCGGTGGTTCTCTGATGTCTTGTGTTGCTTTCTGTATCCTCACACACGCACAACACTCCCCACGGCACGCAACACAAAGAAAAAATTTAAAACGCAACACACTCGCCACACGCACACTGTCAACAACGCGAACTGTCTATCAGCTGTCAAATGTCTGTCGGTCTGGTTCTTTTTTTATTATTCTTCATGTGACTTTTTATTGTTCTGCTGCTTCATATCCTGTTTTATCGCTATCACTTCACAACAAGCCTATTTTTAGTGTTTCTATACTTTTTTATGGGTAGCCTAATGTTTTGATACAATAGATGCTGAGTTGAACTGAATTATTATTTGATTTTTTTTCTTATTTGCGTTTATTGTTATAGTTTTGTACCCCTTAGAATTTACACAATCTACACAAATTTATAGCCATTCAGGCAAATTGTTCTAAATACTTCTCAGGCCTCGTTATAACTGTTCAACTTCCTAATGCAAAAGCTAACCAGTATCTTTGTTATTATATCGGTAAGCTGTCCAACTTCCTAATGCAAGAGTTCACCAGTATCTTTATTCTCTCATCCATTATCTAGCTGTCCCTATTGCAAGAGTTAATAACCAGCATCTCCATTATTTAATTCATTTTAGCTGTCAAACTCCATAATGCAATAGTCAGTTTACCAAATCAAGACAGATCATTAACTTCTTTCATTCATATAAGAAGGAAATTAATAAATGATCTGGCTACTTTGTGTTAATGATGAAGAAGCACTTGATTGAGATAGAGGGTGGAACATCTTAACTCATAATGAAAAAGTTAAAATTAACGAAAACAATTATGAAAATGAGGACTTGTTTGGGGAAGGGAGCGGAGAACAAGAACAAAAACAGGCACTGCAGTATTAGCTAAACTTTATTCATAAACAAAATAATTCTTTGTGCTTACACTGTCAGTTTGATCTGATCTCCACAAACATTCAGTGACACCTGGGAAGTTACAAGTTTACGAGAGAACGGAGATATACCTAAGTAACGACACACACACACACACACACACACACACACACACACACACACACACACACACACACACACCATCTGAGAAAAAGATATACACATTCAAAGCTAACACGACTGAAGATTCTCATTTATTTCATTTTCTGGAGGTCTAAAAATATCTTCAGACACGATTAACACTTAGAGGATTGCTGGGACACATTACGACTCATATGACGATGTTTTAGAAATGGCTGAGTATTCCCTTACCCACTCTCCCCCTCCATACCTCCCCATTACTTTACCTTAACCCCCCCCCCATATCCCATTTCCCGACCCCATTTTCCTTGGTGGGGTTCTGCATGCGCTCAACCCACCAACACTCATTACTCTGTCATTTTTTCTATCCATCCAAAATGTGAAATAGGAAGGGAAAAGACATTAGAATTCCTGTTTTTGAGAGTGTAAGTAAACTGGATGAAAGAAGCAGGAAGATATGCAGACAGAGGTGATGTGGCGGTTCTGTTCTTGTTTTGTTTTAGTCTGCACGCTGACAGTACATAGTTAGTTAGTTAGTCGGTACGTAATGTTAACGATGTCGGAGACCGAGAACGTTGGCATGTTGAAACATTGTGCAAAAAAATATACTTGTTGCATTGAGGGCACAAAGACATGGAAGACAGGAAAAAATCACATAAATGAATAAATAAAATGAAAAAGAGAAAATATAAAAGCCCAAAAGACACAAATAGTAAAAAATAGATAAAAAATAAAATGGAAAATAAGGAAAATATAGATCGCCAAAAGACATGGATAATAAAAATTAGACAAATAAAGAAAATAATTAAATAGAATGCAGAAATCATGTTTATAAGAAAAAATAAAAGAAAATAATGACTCACTTATGCAGCAAAAAAATAAATGAGTGAGTTTCTTAGCCATGCATTAGATAAACAATAAACTTTTACCATTAATTAACTTTTTGTCCCATCAGCTCATGTCCTATTCTCCTGACTGGCTGACTGTCATTCTATAAAAAGATAAACAACAGTAATGAATGCATACAAAACAACAGCAAGAGGCAGATAAGTGGGTTGCTCTAAGCGTCAATGATACAATGCTGTCAATAAACTTTGCAAACAAGGATAACAATTTCTCTCTCATCTTGCAGATTAATTAAAAGTGTTGCAGTCCACTAAGACAAACCCCCCCAAAAAACTGAACCATACTCTCTCTTCTTTTCACCCTTCCTCTCTCTCTCTCTCACTCTCTTTCACTCTCCCTCTCTCTTTCTCTTTCTCCCACTAGCACAATAAATAAGAACCATTGCACGTGCACCAAATAACAATGGAATGCCAGATAATGTGACAATAAATATAACGACAGTGAAAAATGAAAAAAAAGCTAATAATTAAATATAAGAAAATGCCCAGAGCTTTCAGACAACCCATCATGCCCTTGGAAGAAGCTCAGACCGAACTATAAGTGTAATAACAATACTGAAGAGACGAGTTGGATCATAGATGGCACGATAGGTCCTGATTTCACGAGTGCCAATTCTCAGCATCACTCTTAGGCGCTCTGATGAAAAGGTGATGAATGATAAAGAAATTAATGTACATACAAAAGTTGAGACTAAACAGCAATTCACTTGATCATGTTGCTTTCATAATTCAAAAATAATAAATAAACACTGCTGGGCTACATAGCACTTGCTGAGCCGAGAGATTAAATAGCAACTCAACTTATTTATTTTTTGTTAATATACCTCGACACAAAAAAAAAAAAAAAATGCTGAAGCTTCATTGGATATATTGAGCTGAAAGATAAATGAACTAGCAACTTATTGGATTATTTTCATCATTATTATCACTATGCCTCGGAACAGCAAATGAAATATTAACGCAGGCTCCATAAAAACAAATACAAGTACCTGTGAAGTCAATTAATTTCCTATACACTCACAGTTCTTTCATAACACAACAATCTCATTTCTCTTCGATACTGAACCGAGACAAACCAGCAACGCATTAGATTATTTTCATTATTATAACAGCAAACAAAATATCAGCACAGGCACAACAATACTCAAGACCTGTGAAGTGCATGAATTCCAAACTCTGACTGTTCTTTCATAACACAACAACCTGGTTTCCTTCTGGTACTAAACCGAGAGACAAACCACCAATTCATTTGATTATTTTTGTTATTATTACCGAAAACAAAATATCAACATAGGGGACCAGGAAAACGAATACCTGTGAAGTGCATGAATTCCCTACACATGCAGTTCTTTCATGACGCAATCTTGTTTTGCTTTGACACTGACTGAACTGAGAGGCAAACAAGGAACTCATTTCATTATTTTCATACATGAACTCATATGGTTATTTTCAGCACCACAAAATCAAATATCTGTAATGTGCATGCCTTTCCTACACACCGCTCCTTCACTAAATCAACATTATGGTTTTCCTTCAGTGCAACTTGACCCCAGTGATGATGATGATGATGATGAAGAAGAGGACAACATTTGAGACACACACTGGTCACTAAGCCCCTAACAAGAGACACCTGAATTTGATATATATTAGAAAAAATGGGGAATATTTAGTTTGTTTTCAATATAAAGGGGAGACATCACTGCTGTGGAGACCAGCCAACACAATCGCCTCATCTCAAGTCATCACACACCTTACATTGCCTTAGTCATCACATACCTCATCCCAGTCATCACACCACATCTCAGTCATCAAACCTCACCTCAGTCATCACACATTTCATCTCACTCATTATGCACCTCATCTCATCACATCCTTCCTTAGTCATCACACACACCCCACTCAAGTTAAGACATCTCATCTCACTCACCACACTTAGTCATCACATACTACCTCATTTCATACTCCTACAACAACTCATCACCACTAACACCTCCCTCCACACCCAGGAAGAAACATGCCCTGGGAGATGTGCAAATAAAGATATTGATTTTAAGTATATGTGTGTTTCTCATTATTCCTTTTTATTTCTGGTGTTATGCTAGAGTGACGCCTTCCTCTACAACGGGAAGATGCCGATGTTCCTTGAGAATTAGTCAAATGAGGGTTTTAATTAGTTTTTTTCTCTCTTTTGTTCTTTATAGTTTTTAATGTTACGATAAAAATTTCTTGTTTCCTTGTCTTCGGTTTGTTTTTCTTTTTGTCTTTGCTTTACATTTTTGTTTTGAAATAATAAAATTCCTTGCTGATTCTTCTCCTTGGGTCGTTTTTCATTTTGTTTAGCTTTACATTTTGGTTTTAATGTTATGATAAAATTCCTTGTTCATTCTTCTCTTTGGGTTGTTCTTCATTTTGTTTGGCTTTACATTTTGGTTTTAATGTTATGATAAAATTTCTTGTAGACTATTCTCTGCTTTTGGTTTGGTTTGTCTTTTTCTTTTTATCTTGCAGAACAACGGAGCAAAAAATGATTCCCAAGATGTTTCGGCCATGCTTTCATCGCTGTCTGCATCTCCTCACTACTGCTTATTTATTATTCATTATTGCCTTTATGTATCTAATTAGTTCCCTCGAGCCGTTTGCATGAGTTCTTTGGTTTCCTTTCGTCTTTCCACCTCATTTGCTGAACCTTGACATACATTGACACATCTCTAAAAAAAACTCACCCACTTATACACTTTCACAAACATCTTCACTCCCTTTCACTGTACCTAGTTCACCCAACAATCTTTTTTACAACAAACACTTTTTCGCGCCCTCATCCGAATCCCTTAATAAATAAGTTACACCCATATAAAAAATCTTAATTTAAACTGTAGCCCTTCACCCACTCCTTCATGCACCTTTCATCCCATTCCCACACCTGCATAACTTAATAACAACCTCGCAGACCCTCACCACTAACATGCAACGCCTCAGACATCCCATCCCTTTGAGCGACCGTCAGACACCAATCCGCATCTCCGGGTGAATTTTGATTGGCCTATTCATTTGGCTCTGGCAGACATGGGCTACTGACCAATGCACAAAACGGTAAGGGTATAAATAGGCCTATATCAAACACAGGCCTCTCGTCCTCTCCCTTGGCTCCCTCATCACTTATACAGCTTCCATGCACCTCATCACCAGTTTACACCATTCGTCTTAAGCCATTCATTCGTTTTCCTGCAGCTGCTGACAATATACGTATATAAAAGATTCTCAGGGTAGGCTTTCGTATCCTTAACCATGGAAGTGACACCCAAGTATTTACGAGGGGGAAGAGAGTAAGGTGTTAAGAGGAAGAGTGTAAACTGGTAACTTGGTATGTGTAAACCCTGAACCTTGAGCCTTGTTCCCTCTCTTCTCTCTTCATTTATCTTCCTTTGTCGTATTCCTTATTCTTTGCCCCATTGCACTCTTTCCAGCTTTTATCATTCACTTGCTTCTCTCTCTCTCATGTCTTCCTCTTTCTCTTTGTTTTTAACTTGTATTCTTTAACTCATTTGCTGTTTTCCATTCACATCTTTTTAACTTATGGATAAAAACTTTTGCGACTGTCACCCACTTCCTTGGCTAACATTTATTTACACCTACCCAACATCTTACTCCCCACCTCATTTGCATCTTTATCTTCTTATCAGGTCTTTCTAGCACAACACTTTCTCCTCTGTTGCTTTCTCTTCATAATTTCTCTTCACTCATCTCTTTTAGTTCTTGATCCTTTTCTTCTCTTTCTAACACATCACATTTTATTTACACCTACCCAACATCTTACTGCCCACCTCATTTGCATCTTTATCTTCTTATCAGGTCTTTCTAACACAACACTTTCTCCTCTGTTGCTTTCTCTTCATAATTTCTCTTCACTCATCTCTTTTAGTTCTTGATCCTTTTCTGCTCTTTTTAACACACTTTCTCCTCCACCATTCATCACATTTTACCATCCTCAATCACTCCTCCTTTTGCTCCTCCTCACTCCTCCCCGCTATCGTCCGTCACCTCCTCATCCGTCGTGTACTCAGACTCTTCACCCTCGTCCCTGGCCACCTCATTCTCGTCCTCCTCCTCCTCATCGCTCGACGACTCCCACTGAGGATGCTCCGTGGGGATCTCACGGGCCTCCTTCACGTCCAGCTTGATGTCCTGAGTCTGGTCCAGGCCGAGGTAGGAGTCGGAGCGAAGGCAGACCTGGTACGTGTAGATCCCTGGTCGCTGAGGAGCCGTGAACTTGAGCTGCACCTCCTCCATGTCCACGAGGTTGGTAATCTGTGGTTGAGAGGAGAGGTGGTATATACCTTTTTTTTTACATCAATGGAAACAGCTTGGAGGGTCTGCCATGTACAACTGCTCACAATGTATCTTCCACAAACAGATTTTCCCTTCCCTCCAACACTCTTAACTCTTCAAATTTCTGCCCTCCTAAACACACACCCTACCCTCCCTTCCATACCCACACACATCCTACCCTCCCTTTCCCACACCCATACACACACACACCCTACCGTCTCTTTCCCAAACCCATGCACACCCTACCCTCCTTTCACACGCACACACTCCTGCACAGAAACACACCTGCGAACACTCCACTCACCTGGTATGGCGCTGTGATGAGCAAGTGCTTCTTCCTGTCACACACGTAAGTCCACCAGTACTCCTGCTTGTCCTCAGGGAAGAAGGGGCAGTGGACCGTGTGGGAGAGCTTGGACTTCCCCTCCAGGGCCTTCTCCCGCTTGGTGAGGCCCTTCTGGAACCGCTCCCACTCTGCATCGTCATCCAGAGCATTCGCCTGCTGTGGTTTGAGGGAAAGTTTAATTACATGTTCTGACGAGTTTACTGATGAACAAGAAATCCAGGACTCAAAGCTAAATGACTGTTAAATGTTACTTAATGATGTGGACTTATGATCACTGCAAGATTATCGCATACTCAGAACATTGTATTTACCAGTTTCTGACCCATGACTATTGCAAAAAAACACCAACAACTAACCATTTCAATGATAACTATAAATAAATCTAGTTATTGGGGTGGAGGAGAGAGTTTTGGGGTCGGATAACAGCTAATATAAGAGCCTGAGTACGACAATCTGGCAATGCTGCTTATGATGTTTCTTTGCCAATAAGAATTACAATGATATAACTTGCGGTATACAGAACATCTTTCTGTTAACGTTATTATTTCATACAATTCATCAGCTTTCTATTCCAACTGAGAAAGACACCAGACAATGAGACAAGAGAAGGTTGGCTATCAAAGTTCTGATACAACTCACCTTTCCCTGGATACACATCGTGGCATTAAAGAAGGAAAAAAAATTACTTAAGTGCCCTTCCATAATAATATATCAAGTAG
>NC_066517.1:16104885-16151483 GCF_024679095.1 Eriocheir sinensis | reverse complement strand
GACTATATGGGCTGGAAAGTTGTGCCATAAGCAGTGTTCATTATTGAAAATCATGAAACACATCAGATGAGCAAGTATGTAGGGATGACTTGAAACCGGCAAGCAAGTTTGTTCCTACTACTTCATTGGGAAGGAAATTCCAAAGGGTTATAACTTATTGGTGAAAAATCATGATCTTTAGTCAATAGAAGTAAACTAATGAGACCCCTTGAATCTGTGACCTCCAGTAGCTGACTGGAGAGGCGAATGGAACTAATGAAAGGGCTTGATACCTGACTGGTTGTGAAAAATATCTTCCAACTTTTGATAAAGTCTGAATGAATAAGCCGCCCTATGACCAAATACAAGTTTAACCCCTTCACTCCGGTGACGCCGATGTCGGCGTCCGACAGGAGTCCGACGGCGTCACTGTTTGGAAAGGGTTAGTCCTCTTCTGAACCTCTTAAGAGGAAATGTAAGAAGATTAAGAGGGAACGAGAGGTTTAGAAGAGGATTAATCCTCTTCCATTTCCTCTTGAGCCTTTCCATACTGGAACGCCAACGTCTGCATCACAGATGGAAAGGGTTAAAGATTTAAATCGTTGGGAATAGGGAAGGGATATTATAAACACACTGATATCTCGTTTCATACTTAAACAACTGCTCTTCTTTCGTCATTTATGTATTCTTTCACTGCACACTTCATGGCTATTTACACAGTTGTTTTAATCTCTTCATTCTTTCTTATTTATTTCCATAAGGTTTGAAGGTTACTAGAATAGATAATGATGCCAGAAGAGCAGTTGATCAAGTTTTTTGGCCTGCTCAACTTTTCCTACTGTACATCCTTATCAGGCTACGGCTGAGTAGGAGACTCAATATCAGTGTGCTAATAAAACAGATCTTGACCCATTTTTTCTTAACATTTGCACCCTGAGAGAGACAAAGGCATAGATGTATGTACAGGATAGGTAGATGTATATATTGGTGGCTTCCAGTTTCTTTATGTAATCATCTTTCCTTATTTTATTGTTTATTTATTCTTGTTTCTAGTCTCCTTAGACAGACAATGGTATGAATAAGCACAGGGAAGGATAGACGTTTTTGTGGTTGGTTCTGTGTCTATATGTATATAAATATCATGGATTTGAATTTATATTTGGTTATATTTCTGTCCTGGGGTAATGGTTTTTTTTATCCATCCTAGGCTTAAGGGCCAATGGGGTGGAGATAAGCATCAAAGCCATATCAACAATGTATCCTGCAGCTTTATCTTATCATATCCTAAAGTTGATGTGTGATCATCTGATACTAATGGTGTGGTTATAAGGACTGCTGATAAGGAAATAATATGGAAATCTTGCATGAAATAAATACTGACATTGTGCTGTATTTTATTTCTCTGAACACAGTGTAATAACTCATAGTGTCCGGAAAACTAAAGAAACTTCAAAATATTGATGTATAAAGTTTATGAATGAAGTTTAGCATGTTGTATTTTGTCAGAGAGGGGTAAGGTCAGGTTAGACTAGGTTAGATTTAGTTTTATTAGATGTTAAGTATTTTTGCAATAAATGTGTGATGCAATTCATGCTGGTGGTAGAGGATGCCATGCTGATCTCCATATTCCCCAAAAGGGCTTCTTGTGATTCAGAAATATCTAGTTCCAGAAGGATCATCTAATATTATGCTTTTCTTTCTTTTCCCACCCCACAGAGGAGAAAGACAGAGATTTCTGTGAAGTATTCCAGAGAAAACAGTCAAAACTCAAAAAGCCAGAAAAATGGAAAGGTCTTCGCAAAACTACACAGTAAGTCGGTATTTGTCTTTGAGGGTAACATGAGGAAAATTGTATATACTCTTAACATCATAGACATGGAACTGAAACATGATGAAAGATGACATTTAAAACCTCACAAGGAGATTGACTTCCTCTACTCTTAGTCATCTAATATCTTTGCACTAAACTATAGAAAACGTGATGAGAGTAACATTTCCTGGGGCACAAACCTGATCCTCTTCCCCTTCCTTCCCTCCACAGACGAATGCTGATCATCATTGGCTGGGTGCTGATGGCCATCCTGGTGTACAAGCTCCAGCAGTTCGACTACGAGTATGCCAACTTCGACCCTTATGACATCCTGGGGGTCAGCATGGTGAGTCAGAACTTGGGGGGTGGGAATGGCCATTAGTTCATGTCCCTCAGAAGCTTAGTTGGGACATGTTTGGTGATTAAGATGATGACTTGAAATTATATAGTCTTGAACCATTAATGACCAAGTGGATTTACTGAATTAACCAACTACTACTTCTTCTTTTCTTCTTTGTTTAATGTCCTTATTTTCACTTACGTGGTTGGTCAGGTTTTGAGTCTCTCCCACTCTTGATGATCCTAGACTTTCCTCTCTGATTTCCTCCCTTCTCATCTTCTTCAGTCCACCAGCTGGTCTCCTCCCTTCTGGAACTTTAAACTAATAACTGCATTTTATTTTACATTCCTGAAATTTTAAAACATCTTAGGTAATAATGTTGACTTCCTTGTTTTCTTTCAGAGTTCCTCGTTAGCAGACATCAAGAAGGCGTACCGCAAGCAGTCCCTCATTTACCATCCCGACAAGCCCACGGGAAATGAGCGCAAGTTCATGAGGCTCAACAAGGGTAAGAAGCAGGCAGAGGTCCCAGCTGTTCTCTCCCTCAGTCCTCCCCTTTCTCCACCTCTCTTGAATATGTAAAAGTCTCCATCTATTCCTACTCCTGTATGCTCACTCATAGTATGTCTCTTCATTCCTTCCTTCCTCTTCATGCTCACTCATTCCTTTTCTTTGTTTAATATGTATAACTTCATTCTATAGTACCCTACATTGTCAGTTGAGTGTCTATAGTACCGTACCTTGTCAAGTGAGTGTCTATAGTACCGTACCTTGTCAAGTGAATGTCTATAGTGTTCCTTACTTCTCCTTATTCAGGCTTCTCTTTCTTCTGTATTTTCACTTGTCACGCAGTCTACTAATCAATTGTCACAACTCCTGGTTCTGTCCTTCTTATGTTCTTATGCGTACCTTCTTTTGGTCTATATCTGTCTCTGTATTCCTTCTTCCTTGCCTTCATCCCTCATCCCTCCTCCCTCCCTCCCATCCACAGCCTACAGAGCACTGACAGATGAGGACGCCAAGAGAAACTTTGACCGCTATGGGCATCCGGACGGTCCCGGGGCCATGCACTTTGGTATCGCTCTTCCCTCCTGGATCGTCGAGAAGGAGAACTCGCTGTGGGTGCTGGGACTGTACGGACTCGTCTTCATGATCGCGCTGCCTACTGTCGTCGCCATCTGGTGGTACCGCTCGTCGAAATTCTCCAACGATCAAGTGCTGCTGGACACGACGCAGCTCTACTACTACTTCTTCCACAAGACGCCGCACATGGTGTTCAAGCGTGCCCTGATGGTGCTGGCCGCCTCACTCGAGTTTGAGAAGGGACACAACCCGGAGATCGTGGTATGTGATTTTTTATTTTTTATTTTAGCTACAGTACAGGAAGCAACTCAAGGGGAACAAAAAGAAAGTGTTGAAAATAAGTCCACTAATTGCTACTCCCATAAAAGTGAAAAGGAATGAGTGGCCAAAAGAGAGGAATTTATCTAGTTGTATTTACCCGATTGTAGTATACTGGACCCGAGCAACACTTGTGAGGTCATGTCTTCGTCCAGCTTTTCCTTAAGACTTTACATACTCCTTACCTCAACCACTTCTATGAGTTTGTTCCGTGCACTGATATTCATATGCTGCGTGTGTGTGTCTGTGTGTTTGTGGATGGTCATGGCAGGAGAGTTAAATTATCCTTGTTCCAGTGCTTCCTCTATGCATATTCGAACCCATGTCCTCCTATTTTCTCCCATCACAATTCATTTACTCAGCATTATTTGAGGGGATGTGAGTGGTTGCGTTTCTCCCATCAAAACTCATCCACTCTTTTGATCTGTTTATGGGGTATGAGTGAATGAGTCTCTTCCGTCTAAACTCATCCACTCTATTGAATTGTTTATGGGGTATGAGTGAATGAGTTTCTTCCGTCTAAACTCATCCACTCTTTTGATTTGTTTATGGGGTATGAGTGGATGAGTCTCTTCCGTCTAAACTCATCCACTTTATTGATCTGTTTATGGGGTATGAGTGAATGAGTCTCTTCCGTCTAAACTCATCCACTCTATTGATCTGTTTATGGGGTATGAGTGAATGAGTTTCTTCCATCAAAACTCATACACTCTGTTGATCTATTTTTGGGATGTGAGTGAAGAAGTTTCCTATTCATTCACAACTTAAAACTACAGCAGTGGCAGGCTAACTAACACCTCTTGCCTTGTTAGATGTAGAGGAGGTCAATGTTCCTATCCATACACAACAACAAACGACACAAACATCAACAATCCCTCACCCGTTTTTTCAGGAGCGACCGACCGACAACATAGAACTGCCGCAGCTCATCAAACAGCTCCCCAACCTCGGCGAAAAGAACAAGGAACGGCCTCTGTGCTTCGCCTATTCCATGAAGGCGCGCTCCCTCCTCCACGCACACCTCTCCCGCATGAGGCTCCCAGACGACACGCTGGACCAGGACAGACTCTACATTGTCAAGTGAGTGTCCATAGTACCGTACCTTGTCAAGTGAGTGTCTATAGTACCGTACCTTGTCAAGTGAGTGTCTATAGTACCGTACCTTGTCAAGTGAGTGTCTATAGTACCGTACCTTGTCAAGTGAGTGTCTATAGTACCGTACCTTGTCAAGTGAGTGTCTATAGTACCGTACCTTGTCAAGTGAGTGTCTATAGTACCGTACCTTGTCAAGTGAGTGTCTGTAGTACCGTACCTTGTCTAGTGAGTGTCTATAGTACCGTACCTTGTCTAGTGAGTGTCTGTAGTACCGTACCTTGTCTAGTGAGTGTCTGTAGTACCGTACCTTGTCAAATGAGTGTCTGTAGTACCATACCTTGTCAAGTGAGTGTCTATAGTACCGTACCTTGTCAAGTGAGTGTCTGTAGTACTGTTACCTTGTCCAATGAGTATCCATAGTACCACTCTCTCTCTGTAGCCTCCACAAGCTCACTGATCACCTGTTCCCTTGTTCTGTACGTTTCACTCCTTATTTTATGTTCTTTTATCACCTGTTCTGTCATTACATACCTGTCACTCCGTATCATAATCATTCTCTTTTATTACGGTACCTGTTCTCTCTTTGCATATCTGTTACTCCTTATCTTCCTCATGCTCTAATATTACCTGTCCTTTCTCTCTCTCTCTCCATACTTGTCACCTCTTATCTTACTCATGCTCCTTTATCACCTGTTATTTCTTCCCATATCTGTCACTAATTATCTTTCACATCCTCTCTCTCTTTTTTTTTTATTTATTTATTTATTTATTTTTTTTACAACAAAGGAGTCAGTTCAAGGGCATAAAAAAAAGGAAACAAATATGAAAAGAAAAGCCCGCTACTCACTGCTCCTGCCCTATTACCTGTAATTTCTTCCCGTACCTGTCAATCCCTATCTTCCACATGCTTTCATAACCTGTTCCTTCTTCCTCTTCATGCTCACGCTTGCACACACATTATAATGATCCTCCTCCCCCAGGTGCTGCCCCATTCTGATCCAGGAGATGGTGACATGCGTGGCTCAGCTCATCATGCTTGCCCACGCCGGCCGCATCTCCCGCCTCCCCTCCCTGGACACCATCGAGGCCTGCATGAAGCTCTCGCCCCACATCGTCCAGGCGCTCTGGGACTCCAAGAACCCTCTCCTGCAGCTGCCCCACGTCACGGAGGACTCGCTGAGGTGGGTGGCTTGGTGTTCAGCGGCACACACACATACATGCATATACACGACACCCCTAGGAGCACAGACACACACTAGAAATAAAGACAAACACACACTTAAAAAAAACAGACAAAACAAGAGGAAGAGGAGAGACAAGAGGTACAAAGGAAAATGAATGGAAATAAAGGCAATAAAAAGACAAATCAAGAGGAAGGGAAGTAACAAAAGGTACAAAGAAAAAAGAAGGATAGAAATAAAGACAAACACACACAAATGACAGAAAACAAAAGGAAGAGAAGACAGAAGATACTAAGGAAAAAAGTATAAAAGGAAGAAGAGGAAGATAAAGCACACACACACACATTAGGAATAAAGATACACACCAAAAGAGACAGAAAACAAAAGGAAGAGAAGAGACAAATAGTACAAAGGAAGAAAGAGCATAAAAGGAAATAGGAGAAGGATAGGGACAACAATGACACAAACACATACATACACTCACAACACCACAACACAAGCACTTCCTCATCCCTTCCCCTCCCATTCTTCCCTCAGGCACTTCGTCAGCAAGCGTCGGCCAGTCAAGACCATCGAGCAGCTCCTTGCCTTGCCTGCGACCGAGAGACACCACGTCCTGCGCTCCCTGGCTGAGGAGGAATTCAATGATGTCATGATCGTGTGTAGCAGGATGCCCAAGATCGAGATGGAGGTGAACTATGAAGGTGAGTGAGAAAGGGTGGTGATAGAGTAGTAAATATAAGTAATGGAGGTAAATCTTGAGGGGCCTGGATGGTATTCGGCACCAGCCCGTCATGGCGCAGGCAAGTGTTTATAGTGGCGCCATCTTCTCTTGGCTCATGCTGCCCCCCGGAACTCCTCCTTGATTCACTTGGACGGTTTCCTCTAGAGTCCGGGTTGATGGGTGGTCTTCAGGACAGCATGTGGGTAGTTTTAAGCCACTCGGCGGTGACTGAAAAATCCGCGGTGGGGTAGAGACTTATGATAGTGTGATATAAGAGGTATTTTATGTTTCTTTGTTTTGTGTGTAAGGAATTGGAATTTATTATGGTGGTGAATTTGAATGATTTTTGGTGATAAGGAAAAGGATGTTGCAGATAGACTATTGAAGATAAGAAATGGAGGTAAATTATTGTAGTATAGAGATTGGTGATATGAGGTATTTTATATTTTCTTTGTTTGTTGTGTATTGTAAGGTAATTAAATACCTAGTGGTGGTGACTGTGGGTGTAGTGATAAAGGGATTGGTTGGGATAATGATGGGACTGGTAATGAGGGTGTGGATGTTAGATTAGAGACTAGTTAACCTGGTAGCAGCGGGGATCATATTTCTTAATGGTCCCTCTAAGCGAAAAAAAATGAGAAAAAATCATCACTCACATAAACCATTTCATAACATATATCAATGCATTTGTGATCAGTTTATGTATCATCTATTTTGGGGGGGTTTATATCATGGGACAAATTTGGCCCGTCGCTGCTACCGGGTTAAGGTAAGGGATTGGAAGTGATTATGGTGGTGAGATTGAATGATTTGTGGTGATAAGGGGAAGGGTGTTAGAAAAAGAGGTAAGGGATTGGAAGTGATTATTATTATAAGAAAGAGGTGTGTCAGGATGTGATGGAAAAAACAAAAAAAAATGAGGATGTATATGAAAATTTATGTATAACTGCAGGGAATCTAGACACACCAGTACCTCACATCTCATCCCTCCCTCTTTTTCTTCCCCGTCGCTAGTGGTGGATGACGACGATAGTGGAGTCTTCACCGCGGGGGCCATCGTCACCGTCACCGTCAACCTCCGGCGCCGCACCATGGGGGAGGTGTACGAACAGAGCCTGCAGGAGGGTGAGCAGACCAGGGTGGAGGGTGTGCAGGAGAAGGAAGAGGAGCCTGGTGCTGTTGTTGCTGTGAGTGTGTTTTGTTGTGTCGGGTGTGGGGCTTTGTGGATTGGTTTATGTGTGTGTATATGTATGTATTGGTGGGGGTGGTGTGTGTGTGTGTCAACGTTGCCAGATTATCGTACTCAGCCGATTATATTTCCCGAGTTCCTACCCCCAAACTGTCTTCTGGGCTCCAATAATGAAACTAATTTATAGTTATCGATAAAAGAGTTAGATTCTGATGTTTCTTGGCAATAGTTAGGCGTCAGAAATAGGTAAATACCATGCTCTGAGTACGACAATCTGGCAATGGTGGTGTGTGTGTGGTAAGGAAGGAGTGGGTATGTGTGTGTGTTGAGGGTGAGGATGGCCTAGTGTAAGGGAAGTGTGGTAAAGATATGTTAGTTCATATTAAGGGCACAATAGAATAAATTAAGTGTATATGTGTGTATGTGTGTGTTAAGGTTGAGGATGGCTGAATGTAAGGGAAGTGTAGGAAAGGCATGTTAGTTCATATCAAGAGCACGATAGAATAAAATAAGTGTATATGCGTGTATGTGTGTTAAGGTTGAGGATGGCTGAATGCAAAGGAAGTGTAGGAAATACATGTTAGTTCTTAGTAAGGTCACAGTACACTTAAATATAGGTCACCACTTTTTACAGACAGATAACTAAGTGCCAGACAGTGAGAGGCATACAGCTTTTAAGTTATATAAATAATCTTGCAAGTAAATAAGACATAAAATAAGAGGGTGCTGTGAAGAAAGGGTTTGATCGCTAGACAAAGAATCCTAGAATCCCACCTGTTGAGTATTTTTACAGGAAATCAAAGCAGGTGTTGAGATTATGAGTGTCAAGTGTGTGAAACTAAAGAGAGAAACAAAGATGATAAAGACGTAATAGAGACCAAAGGAGTTTCACAAGTGTTACAAATAATCCGATCATCTTCCCAGGCCAAAAAGTCTGGATGGAAGCCCAAGACCCAGCCCAAGAAGGGAGGCAAATCCAAGGCCAAGGCTCAGCCCCAGAAGAAGAAGCAGCAGCAACAGCAGCAACAACCACAACCACAGCCGCCCACCAAGAAAGAAGAAGAGGGTCAAGAGAAGAGTAAGAAACATAATCATAAAATTGGTCTGTTCCTCCTCCTTTTTTCCGTTTTCTGTAGCCGTTTGGATCATGGTGAATATTGCACTCAAAATTTGACATGTCGTTCATTTGGCTTTGGTTTTCCATTGACTAACTTGCCTTATGCTTACAACGACTGCATTTTCTTTATAGACGTGGAATATATATTTTTTACTGCATTTGCCATTTTTCTTGAAGTTGATTTTTGTGTCATGAGTATATACAAAAATGCTGCCTAACTTCTATATGCTGATTAGTGCTTTAACATCTCAACGTATTATTCAACTTCTTATTTTAGCTGCATAATGGATGATCCTTCTGCTGTTTTCATGCCCTTAATCAAGCTCCACTGCATCCTATCAACTCCCCTCTCACGCCTGTCTTGCATGTTAGCCTCCTCCCTACCCCTGCCTCCTGTGACTGGTGGTGGTGGTGGTGGTTGTCATGGTTACCTCTCATTCTGCCTCCCTCGCTCATGCATCCAGGCGCCCTAACCCAAGCATGGCCTCAGATTTACCTTGCTTCACACCGTACATTCAGGTCTGTTTGGTGCCTCTTCTGCCCTCTGATGAAAGCTTGGAGGCAGTGCTTGTTAGACTTTCCCTTTGTCTCTGTCTCTTGTATGTGAAAGACGAGGAAGGAAAGATTATTGTCCCTTGCTGTGTGTGGTAGATCCCGCCTCTTCATGATTTTTTTGGATTCTGTTCTTGCTGTGAAAGATCTCTGACTTATGGTATATGAAGCATGAAGGTTAAGTTACGTGGAACCCTCAGAATTTTTGCATTTTTCTTTTTATTCGTTTGTAACTTAACCCTGAAAACCAAAACTCTCCTGTTGAATTAAAAAAAAAAAAGAGGTTTAACTAAAGAAACAAAATTTCCACACATTATTTTTTCTATTTATTCATTATCTTATGGCAAAAAATTAAAACATCCGATTGAATCATAGTTAAAAAAAATTGGTTTATGTTGGAAAAGCTTCATTGTTTGTGAATTGAGTTTTTATTCCAAGTTTTCATTCACATTAAAAAGGGTTAACTATAAAAAAAAATCGGCCCAGTATACTCATGAGGAACAGACAGACAAGCAGCAGGAGTTAAGGGAAGCAGAAGGCTCATTCCTTGCTGAAGGCTGTGGCGATGACCGGGGCTTGTGTTGCAGCAGGTAGCGGGCAGCAGGTGGAGCGGGTGGAGAACGTGGTGGAGGAGAAGGGCGAGCAGACGGATGAGGATGAGTCTGCCTCACATTCGGATGAGTCACAGGCAGAGGAGGCGGATACGGAGTCCCACAAGGAAGAGAAGGTAAGGGCCGAGGCTTGTGGGTTTGTGGTGTTGAAACTCTTATAATACAACAGTTAACCCTTAATCGGTGGCAGTATTTGAAGAGTAGCTCCCCCAAAATGAATGGTCTATATATTGCCAGAAAGTAGCATACGTCCCTTGTCACTATTTTCAGACACTTTTACCTCACGTCAGTTTTTTTCAAAGGCGTCTAAGAATACTGGCCGTGTCTTCTTCTTTTTCTTCTTCTTCCTCTTCTTCTTTCTCCTCTTTTTCCTCCTTTCTTCTTAGGACCGTAGCATAAATATAGTTACACTGCATAATAGATGTTTTAACTATCGTCTATACAATCGGCCCTCAAATAGTACGCAATGTAACTCATACCAAAACGTAACTTCTCCTAAATCTGAATTCTTCTCCAAGGTGAATACCTTTCTTGAATGCTTTGGGGTGCTTAAGCAGGTGTTTTGGCTTGTCTCTTGGGTCCCATGTTCATGTTATCTGGTAATGGAGAAGCGTAGCTAAGGTTGTGCACACACACGGACTGAGGGAAAGCGCATAGGTTTCAGTCTGGCAGAACAGTGTTCCTGAATGTTATGGACACACATGGACTGAGGAGATGCGCATGGATGGCAGTCTGGTAGAACAGTGTTGCCACTCACGCCATGGCTACTTGGTGCAATGAGCGGAAAATTTAAAAATCCTAAAAAAATCTTCTATGACAATCTGTACAAAATCGAAACCGTACTATTGGAAACTGTTCTATTTGAGGGACAGCTGTATATATATTGTACCGCAATCTGGAAGTGTTGTTATATTTCTGCCATACAAAACTGACTGACTGAATTTTGGACCGTTTATACATAGTTTCACTGCCATCTGAGGGTTAATATGATGGCTAGTAATGGATGATAAGATTGTACTGTTTTCTCTCGTGTGGGGTGGTATATATATATGCAATACACTGGCTATGCATCTCTTTGTTCATTCTTTTATCTCTCTCTACTTGATATATTATTATGGAAGGGCACTTGAGTAATTTTTTTTCCTTCTTTAATGCCACAATGTGTATCCAGGGAAAGGTGAGTTGTATCAGAACTTTGATAGTCAACCTTCTCTTGTCTCATTGTCTGGTGTCTTTCTCAGTTGGAATAGAAAGCTGATGAATTGTATGAAATAATAACGTTAACAGAAAGATGTTCTGTATACCGCAAGTTATATCATTGTAATTCTTATTGGCAAAGAAACATCATAAGCAGCATTGCCAGATTGTCGTACTCAGGCTCTTATATTAGCTGTTATCCGACCCCAAAACTCTCTCCTCCACCCCAATAACTAGATTTATTTATAGTTATCATTGAAATGGTTAGTTGTTGGTGTTTTTTTGCAATAGTCATGGGTCAGAAACTGGTAAATACAATGTTCTGAGTACGATAATCTTGCAACGGTGATCATAAGTCCACATCATTAAGTAACATTTAACAGTCATTTAGCTTTGAGTCCTGGATTTCTTGTTCATCAGTAAACTCGTCAGAACATGTAATTAAACTTTCCCTCAAACCACAGCAGGCGAATGCTCTGGATGACGATGCAGAGTGGGAGCGGTTCCAGAAGGGCCTCACCAAGCGGGAGAAGGCCCTGGAGGGGAAGTCCAAGCTCTCCCACACGGTCCACTGCCCCTTCTTCCCTGAGGACAAGCAGGAGTACTGGTGGACTTACGTGTGTGACAGGAAGAAGCACTTGCTCATCACAGCGCCATACCAGGTGAGTGGAGTGTTCGCAGGTGTGTTTCTGTGCAGGAGTGTGTGCGTGTGAAAGGAGGGTAGGGTGTGCATGGGTTTGGGAAAGAGACGGTAGGGTGTGTGTGTGTATGGGTGTGGGAAAGGGAGGGTAGGATGTGTGTGGGTATGGAAGGGAGGGTAGGGTGTGTGTTTAGGAGGGCAGAAATTTGAAGAGTTAAGAGTGTTGGAGGGAAGGGAAACTCTGTTTGTGGAAGGTACATTGTGATCAGTTGTACATGGCAGACCCTCCAAGCTGTTTCCATTGATGTAAAAAAAAAGGTATATACCACCTCTCCTCTCAACCACAGATTACCAACCTCGTGGACATGGAGGAGGTGCAGCTCAAGTTCACGGCTCCTCAGCGACCAGGAATCTACACGTACCAGGTCTGCCTTCGCTCCGACTCCTACCTCGGCCTGGACCAGACTCAGGACATCAAGCTGGACGTGAAGGAGGCCCGGGAGATCCCCACGGAGCATCCTCAGTGGGAGTCGTCGAGCGATGAGGAGGAGGAGGACGAGAATGAGGTGGCCAGGGACGAGGGTGAAGAGTCTGAGTACACGACGGATGAGGAGGTGACGGACGATAGCGGGGAGGAGTGAGGAGGAGCAAGAGGAGGAGTGATTGAGGATGGTAAAATGTGATGAATGGTGGAGGAGAAAGTGTTAAAAAGAGCAGAAAAGGATCAAGAACTAAAAGAGATGAGTGAAGAAAGAGAAAGCAAAGAGAAAGCAACAGAGGAGAAAGTGTTGAGTTAGAAAGACCTGATAAGAAGATAAAGATGCAAATGAGGTGGGCAGTAGGATGTTGGGTAGGTGTAAATAGAAAGTGATGTGTTAGAAAGAGAAGAAAAGGATCAAGAACTAAAAGAGATGAGTGAAGAGAAATTATGAAGAAAAAGTAATAGAGGAGAAAGTGTTGTGTTAGAAAGACCTGATAAGAAGATAAAGATGCAAATGAGGTGGGCAGTAGGATGTTGGGTAGGTGTAAATAGAAAGTGATGTGTTAGAAAGAGAAGAAAAGGATCAAGAACTAAAAGAGATGAGTGAAGAGAAATTATGAAGAGAAAGCAACAGAGGAGAAAGTGTTGTGCTAGAAAGACCTGATAAGAAGATAAAGATGCAAATGAGGTGGGGAGTAAGATGTTGGGTAGGTGTAAATAAATGTTAGCCAAGGAAGTGGGTGACAGTCGCAAAGGTTTTTATCCATAAGTTAAAAAGATGTGAATGGAAAACAGCAAATGAGTTAAAGAATACAAGTTAAAAACAAAGAGAAAGAGGAAGACATGAGAGAGAGAGAAGCAAGTGAATGATAAAAGCTGGAAAGAGTGCAATGGGGCAAAGAATAAGGAATACGACAAAGGAAGATAAATGAAGAGAGAAGAGAGGGAACAAGGCTCAAGGTTCAGGGTTTACACATACCAAGTTACCAGTTTACACTCTTCCTCTTAACATATTACTCTCTTCCCCCTCGTAAATACTTGGGTGTCACTTCCATGGTTAAGGATACGAAAGCCTACCCTGAAAATCTTTTATATACGTATATTGTCAGCAGCTGCAGGAAAACGAATGAATGGCTTAAGACGAATTGTGTAAACTGGTGACGAGGTGCATGGAAGCTGTATAAGTGATGAGGGAGCCAAGGGAGAGGACGAGAGGCCTGTGTTTGATATAGGCCTATTTATACCCTTACCGTTTTGTGCATTGGTCAGTAGCCCATGTCTGCCAGAGCCAAATGAATAGGCCAATCAAAATTCACCCGGAGATGCGGATTGGTGTCTGACGGTCGCTCAAAGGGATGGGATGTCTGAGGCGTTGCATGTTAGTGGTGAGGGTCTGCGAGGTTGTTATTAAGTTATGCAGGTGTGGGAATGGGATGAATGGTGCATGAAGGAGTGGGTGAAGGGCTACAGTTTAAATTAAGATTTTTTATATGGGTGTAACTTATTTATTAAGGGATTCGGATGAGGGCGCGAAAAAGTGTTTGTTGTAAAAAAGATTGTTGGGTGAACTAGGTACAGTGAAAGGGAGTGAAGATGTTTGTGAAAGTGTATAAGTGGGTGAGTTTTTTTTTTAGAGATGTGTCAATGTATGTCAAGGTTCAGCAAATGAGGTGGAAAGACGAAAGGAAACCAAAGAACTCATGCAAACGGCTCAAGGGAACTAATTAGATACATAAAGGCAATAATGAATAATAAATAAGCAGTAGTGAGGAGATGCAGACGGCGATGAAAGCATGGCCGAAACATCTTGGGAATCATTTTTTGCTCCGTTGTTCTGCAAGATAAAAAGAAAAAGACAAACCAAACCAAAAGCAGAGAATAGTCTACAAGAAATTTTATCATAACATTAAAACCAAAATGTAAAGCCAAACAAAATGAAGAACAACCCAAAGAGAAGAATGAACAAGGAATTTTATTATATCAAAACTAAAATGAAAAACAACCCCAAAGAGAAGAATCAACAAGGAACTTTATCATATCAAAACAAAAATGTAAAGCAAAGACAAAAAGAAAAACAAACCGAAGACAAGGAAACAAGAAATTTTTATCGTAACATTAAAAACAATAAAGAACAGAAGAGAGAGAAAAAAACTAATTAAAACCCTCATTTGACTAATTCTCAAGGAACATCGGCATCTTCCCGTTGTAGAGGAAGGCGTCACTCTAGCTTAACACCAGAAATAAAAAGTAATAATGAGAAACACACATATACTTAAAATCAGGATCTTTATTTGCACATCTCCCAGGGCATGTTTCTTCCTGGGTGTGGAGGGAGGTGTTAGTAGTGATGAGTTGTTGTAGGAGTATGAAATGAGGTAGTATGTGATGACTAAGTGTGGTGAGTGAGATGAGATGTCTTAACTTGAGTGGGGTGTGTGTGATGACTAAGGAAGGATGTGATGAGATGAGGTGCATAATGAGTGAGATGAAATGTGTGATGACTGAGGTGAGGTTTGATGACTGAGATGTGGTGTGATGACTGAGATGAGGTATGTGATGACTAAGGCAATGTAAGGTGTGTGATGACTTGAGATGAGGCGATTGTGTTGGCTGGTCTCCACAGCAGTGATGTCTCCCCTTTATATTGAAAAAAAACTAAATATTCCCCATTTTTTCTAATATATATCAAATTCAGGTGTCTCTTGTTAGGGGCTTAGTGACCAGTGTGTATCTCAAATGTTGTCCTCTTCTTCATCATCATCATCATCATCACTGGGGTCAAGTTGCACTGAAGGAAAACCAGAATGTTGATTTAGTGAAGGAGCGGTGTGTAGGAAAGTCATGCACATTACAGATATTTGATTTTGTGGTTCTGAAAATAACCATATGAGTTCATGTATGAAAATAATGAAATAAGTTCCTTGTTTGCCTCTCAGTTCAGTCAGTATCAAAGCAAAACAAGATTGCGTCATGAAAGAACTGCATGTGTAGGGAATTCATGCACTTCACAGGTATTCATTTTCCTGGTCCCCTATGTTGATATTTTGTTTTCGGTAATAATAACGAAAATAATCAAATGAATTGGTGGTTTGTCTCTCGGTTTAGTACCAGAAGGAAACCAGGTTGTTGTGTTATGAAAGAACAGTCAGAGTTTGGAATTCATGCACTTCACAGGTCTTGAGTATTGTTGTGCCTGTGCTGATATTTTGTTTGCTGTTATAATAATGAAAATAATCTAATGCGTTGCTGGTTTGTCTCGGTTCAGTATCGAAGAGAAATGAGATTGTTGTGTTATGAAAGAACTGTGAGTGTATAGGAAATTAATTGACTTCACAGGTACTTGTATTTGTTTTTATGGAGCCTGCGTTAATATTTCATTTGCTGTTCCGAGGCATAGTGATAATAATGATGAAAATAATCCAATAAGTTGCTAGTTCATTTATCTTTCAGCTCAGTATATCCAATGAAGCTTCAGCATTTTTTGAAATTTTTTATATGTGTCGAGGTATATTAACAAAAAATAAATAAGTTGAGTTGCTATTTAATCTCTCGGCTCAGCAAGTGCTATGTAGCCCAGCAGTGTTTATTTATTATTTTTAAATTATGAAAGCAACATAATCAAGTGAATTGCTGTTTAGTCTCAACTTTTGTATGTACATTAATTTCTTTATCATTCATCACCTTTTCATCAGAGCGCCTAAGAGTGATGCTGAGAATTGGCACTCGTGAAATCAGGACCTATCGTGCCATCTATGATCCAACTCGTCTCTTCAGTATTGTTATTACACTTATAGTTCGGTCTGAGCTTCTTCCAAGGGCATGATGGGTTGTCTGAAAGCTCTGGGCATTTTCTTATATTTAATTATTAGCTTTTTTTTCATTTTTCACTGTCGTTATATTTATTGTCACTATCTGGCATTCCATTGTTATTTGGTGCACGTGCAATGGTTCTTATTTATTGTGCTAGTGGGAGAAAGAGAAAGAGAGTGAAAGAGAGTGAGAGAGAGAGAGAGGGAGGGTGAAAAGAAGAGAGAGTATGGTTCAGTTTTTTGGGGGGGTTTGTCTTAGTGGACTGCAACACTTTTAATTAATCTGCAAGACGAGAGAGAAATTGTTATCCTTGTTTGCAAAGTTTATTGACAGCATTGTATCATTGACACTTAGAGCAACCCACTTATCTGCCTCTTGCTGTTGTTTTGTATGCATTCATTACTGTTGTTTATCTTTTTATAGAATGACAGTCAGCCAGTCAGGAGAATAGGACATGAGCTGATGGGACAAAAAGTTAATTAATGGTAAAAGTTTATTGTTTATCTAATGCATGGCTAAGAAACTCACTCATTTATATTTTTGCTGCATAAGTGAGTCATTATTTTCTTTTATTTTTTCTTATAAACATGATTTCTGCATTCTATTTAATTATTTTCTTTATTTGTCTAATTTTTAGTATCCATGTCTTTTGGCGATCTATATTTTCCTTATTTTCCATTTTATTTTTTATCTATTTTTTACTATTTGTGTCTTTTGGGCTTCTATATTTTCTCTTCTTCATTTTATTTATTCATTTATTTGATTTTTTCCTGTCTTCCATGTCTTTGTGCCCTCAATGCAACAAGTATATTTTTTTGCACAACGTTTCAACATGCCAACGTTCTCGGTCTCCGACATCGTTAACATTACGTACCGACTAACTAACTAACTATGTACTGTCAGCGTGCAGACTAAAACAAAACAAGAACAGAACCGCCACATCACCTCTGTCTGCATATCTTCCTGCTCCTTTCATCCAGTTTACTTACACTCTCAAAAACAGGAATTCTAATGTCTTTTCCCTTCCTATTTCACATTTTGGATGGATAGAAAAAATGACAGAGTAATGAGTGTTGGTGGGCTGAGCGCATGCAGAACCCCACCAAGGAAAATGGGGTCGGGAAATGGGATATGGGATATGGGGGGGGTTTAAGGTAAAGTAATGGGGAGGTATGGAGGGGGAGAGTGGGTAAGGGAATACTCAGCCATTTCTAAAACATCGTCATATGAGTCGTAATGTGTCCCAGCAATCCTCTAAGTGTTAATCGTGTCTGAAGATATTTTTAGACCTCCAGAAAATGAAATAAATGAGAATCTTCAGTCGTGTTAGCTTTGAATGTGTATATCTTTTTCTCAGATGATGTGTGTGTGTGTGTGTGTGTGTGTGTGTGTGTGTGTGTGTGTGTGTGTGTGTGTGTGTGTGTGTGTGTGTGTGTGTGTGTCGTTACTTAGGTATATCTCCGTTCTCTCGTAAACTTGTAACTTCCCAGGTGTCACTGAATGTTTGTGGAGATCAGATCAAACTGACAGTGTAAGCACAAAGAATTATTTTGTTTATGAATAAAGTTTAGCTAATACTGCAGTGCCTGTTTTTGTTCTTGTTCTCCGCTCCCTTCCCCAAACAAGTCCTCATTTTCATAATTGTTTTCGTTAATTTTAACTTTTTCATTATGAGTTAAGATGTTCCACCCTCTATCTCAATCAAGTGCTTCTTCATCATTAACACAAAGTAGCTTGATCATTTATTAATTTCCTTCTTATATGAATGAAAGAAGTTAATGATCTGTCTTGATTTGATAAACTGACTAACTCCTGCATTATGGAGTTTGACAGCTAAAATGAATTAAATAATGGAGATGCTGGTTATCAACTCTTGCAATAGGGACAGCTAGATAATGGATGAGAGAATAAAGATACTGGTGAACTCTTGCATTAGGGACAGCTAGACAATGGATGAGAATAAAGATACTGGTGAACTCTTGCATTAGGGACAGCTAGATAATGGATGAGAATAAAGATACTGGTGAACTCTTGCATTAGGGACAGCTAGATAATGGATGAGAGAATAAAGATACTGGTGAACTCTTGCGTTAGGAAGTTGGACAGCTAACCGATATAATAACAAAGATACTGGTTAACTTTTGCATTAGGAAGTTGAACAGCAAGTTGAACAGTTATAACGAGGCCTGAGAAGTATTTAGAACAATTTGCCTGAATGCCTATAAATTTGTGTAGATTGTGTAAATTCTAAGGGGTACAAAACTATAACAATAAACGCAAATAAGAAAAAAAAATCAAATAATAATTCAGTTCAACTCAGCATCTATTGTATCAAAACATTAGGCTACCCATAAAAAAGTATAGAAACACTAAAAATAGGCTTGTTGTGAAGTGATAGCGATAAAACAGGATATGAAGCAGCAGAACAATAAAAAGTCACATGAAGAATAATAAAAAAAGAACCAGACCGACAGACATTTAACAGCTGATAGACAGTTCGCGTTGTTGACAGTGTGCGTGTGGCGAGTGTGTTGCGTTTTAACCTTTTTCCTTGTGTTGCGTGCCGTGGGGAGTGTTGTGCGTGTGTGAGGATACAGAAAGCAACACAAGACATCAGAGAACCACCGAGAACCAGCAAAAAACACAATCGCTCCACCACCGAGCAGAAAAAGGAAAATATATGAGTGGATGGAAAGGAGTGTGTGTTGCGAGTTGACCTTTTCCCTTGTGTTGCGTGTCGCGGGGAGTGTTGTGCGTGTGTGAGGATACAGAAAGAAACACTAGCCATCAAAGAACCACCGAGAACCACCAAAAGACGCCATCATTCCACCATTGAGCAGAAAAAGGTAAGTAGACATGAGGGGGTGGAAGGGAAGGAAGGTTTACGCGCGCCATATTTGACTGCTCGAGCGACGGCCGCGGTGGCGGAGCAACCGGTGTTGCGAGAAATACCTCCTCGCAGAAATAAGTCGCATATGCATGTGGGGGGGGGGGGGGGTCCCGGGCGGGCGCAGCCCCCCCGGGCTAGAAGGGGGACGGGGGGCAAGCCCCACACCCCCGTTATCTCTTAGGTCGTAAAGTTCGGTTGGGATGGTTTAAATATGTTCCCCCACCCTAAACCCTCTGCGAGCTATTTTGCGGCGGCGGCGGCGGATGATGAAACTGCAATAATTAAGTCAGTTTTTAGTAGTTTTTGAAGAAAAAAACTATCTCCAAATGAAAAAGCTCAATATTTTGTCCCGAAATAAATAGCCAGTGTATCAAATTTTGAGATGGGCAACTCTGAACATTTACCGGAAGGGGGGAAGGGGTAGCCCTACGATTGCATCTTTTTAGTTTCCTGGTGCTACTTACACATGTATCCTTAGTTGTATAATCACACTCTGTACTGCCTGGGGGTTGGGATGGCATGCTCCTCCTTTCTCCTTTGTTGTTTACTTTTTTTTTTTTTTTTTTTTTTTACAGCTAAGGAGACAGCTCAAGGGCGCAAGGAAAAAAAAAGAAAAAAAGGCCCGCTACTCACTGCTCCCGAACAGAGGTTAAAGGAGTGTCCAAAATCAGAGGTTAATTTCGGGAGGAGAGGTGTCCTGATACCCTCCTCTTGAAAGAGTTCAAGTCGTAGGCAGGAGGAAATACAGATGAAGGAAGATTGTTCCAGAGTTTACCAGCGTGAGGGATGAAAGAGTGAAGATGCTGGTTAACTCTTGCATAAGGGGTTTGGACAGTATAGGGATGAGCATGAGTAGAAAGTCGAGTGCAGCGGGGCCGCGGGAGGGGGGGAGGCATGCAGTTAGCAAGTTCAGAAGAGCAGTCAGCGTGGAAACATCGATAGAAGATAGAAAGAGAGGCAACGTTGCGGCGGAATTTAAGAGGTAGAAGACTGTCAGTATGAGGAGGAGAGCTGATGAGACGAAGAGCCTTAGCCTCCACTCTGTCCAGAAGAGCTGTGTGAGTGGAGCCCCCCCACACATGAGATGCATACTCCATACGAGGGCGGACAAGGCCCCTGTATATGGACAGCAACTGTGCAGGGGAGAAGAACTGGCGGAGACGGTACAGAACGCCCAGCCTCGAGGAAGCTGATTTAGTAAGAGATGAGATATGAAGTTTCTAGTTGAGATTTTGAGTTAAGGATAGACCGAGGATGTTTAGTGTTGAGGAAGGTGATAGCTGGGTGTTGTCAAAGAATAGGGGATAGTTGTTTGGAAGATTGTGTCGAGTGGATAGGTGGAGAAACTGTGTTTTTGAGGCGTTGAAGGACACCAGGTTCTTCTTGCCCCAATCGGAAATAATAGTAAGGTCTGAGGCTAAGCGTTCTGCAGCCTCCAGCCTTAAGTCGTTAAGTTCCTGAAGGGTGGGTCTTCTATTAAAAGAAGTTGAATAATGCAGAGTGGAATCATCGGCGTGGGAATGGATAGGACAGCTCGTTATGGAAAGAAGATCATCAATGAACAACAGAAAAAGAGTGGGAGATAGGACAGAACCCTGTGGGACACCACTGTTAATAGATTTAGGGGAAGAACAGTGACCGTCTACCACGGCAGAAATAGAACGGTCAGAAAGGAAACTGGAGATAAAGGTACAGAGAGAAGGATAGAAACCGTAGGAGGGTAGTTTAGAAAGCAAAGATTTGTGCCAGACCCTATCAAAAGCTTTTGATATGTCCAGTGCAATAGCAAAAGTTTCACCGAAACGGGTAAGAGAGGATGACCAAGAGTCAGTTAAGAAGGCTAGGAGATCACCAGTAGAACGCCCCTTGCGGAACCCATACTGGCGATCAGATAGAAGGTCAGAAGTGGAAAGGTGCTTTTGAATCTTCCGGTCAAGGATTGATTCAAAAGCTTTAGATAGACAAGAAAGTAAAGCAATAGGACGGTAGTTTGAGGGATTGGAGCGGTCACCCTTCTTAGGTACAGGCTGTATGAAGGCATACTTCCAGCAAGAAGGAAAGGTAGATGTTGACAGGCAGAGGCGAAAGAGTTTGACCAGGCAGGGTGACAGCACGGAGGCACAGTTTTTAAGGACAATAGGAGGCACTCCATCAGGTCCATAAGCCTTCTGAGGATTGAGGCCAGAGAGGGCATAGAAAACATCATTTTGAAGAATCTTTATAACAGGCATAAAGGAGTCAGAGGGGGGATGAGTAGGAGGAATATGCCCAGAATCGTCCAGAGTGGAGTTTTTTGAAAAAGTTTGAGAGAAGAGTTCAGCCTTAGAAATAGATGAGACGGCAGTGTTGCCGTCAGGACTGAGGAGTGGAGGGAAAGATGAAGAAGTGAAGTTGGAGGAGATGTTTTTGGCTAGATGCCAGAAGTCACGGGAAGAGTTAGAGAAAGCAAGGTTTTGACATTTTCTATTAATGAAAGAATTTTTGGTTAGTCGGAGAATAGATTTGGCACGATTTCGGGCAGAAATGTAAAGTTCATAATTAGCATTAGTTTGAAGGCTCTGGTACCTTTTGTGAGCTACCTCTCTATCATTGACAGCACGAGAACAAGCATGATTAAACCAAGGCTTTTTAGCGTGAGGAGTAGAGAAAGAACGAGGAATGTATGCCTCCATTCCAGAGACAATCACCTCTGTGATGCGCTGAGCACACACAGAGGGGTCTCTATCCTGGAAGCAATAATCATTCCACGGGAAATCGGAAAAGTACATCCTCAGGTCGTCCTGAGGAGGAGGAAGAAGAAGAGAGAGAAGAGGAGGAAGAGGAAGAAGAACAAGTAAATAAAAAGGAAGAGAATGAGGAAAAAGAAGAAGATTTACATAGATATTCAGACCACACGGTGACTTTACGAAGCGATGCAAAACATTATCGATCAACAGAAGAATATACGTTTAAAATTGCTTGGGTTACATATAGTTGAATTAGTTGAGAAGGCGAGACTCCATTTATAGACAGCGCCATCCTCGGCCACCTCCTCCACCTCCTTTCCTTGCAGCTCGCTCATGTTCTTCCTTATTTGTGTGGACATTTTTGCCGCGTGTGCGTGTGTCGTTTGGTGTCGTGAGCACGTGACTGCCCTTATGTGTGTGTGTGTGTGTGTGTGTGTGTGTGTCCAGGGCCAGACAACTTAATCATTCCGACATCGACATCGCAATCATTATCGGTGTTGTTCTTCCTATTCATGCTTTTGCGGTTATTTTTTTGTTGCTATTTGTTGAGGAAAAGAAAGTAACATGTATATGATAATCACTTGACCATGTAGAGAGGACAGTAATTTCTCGCTAGGTTGAAAGTTGGGTTGTTGTTTTATTCCAATTAATATCAAACAAAAGTTATGAGAGAGAAAATAAGAAAAAGGAAACAAGGGAATAAACTCAATAAAGGAAAGACAACTATTATACTTATTTCATTATTTAGACAGGAATGGAATACAAACAAACGAGATGAAATAAAGGAAAGGAATCGTAAGAGTCACATAAATATTTAGACACACAAAGAATTATTTAGTTGGAAATGAGGTTGATTCATTAACGTACATTAAAAAAAAAAAACTGACATGAGACAAGAAAAAAAAAAAAAAATCGCTTGAGTCATTCTATTAACAGAAAACGGGAAACAAGAGGTAATAAAGAAAAGGAAACGGACGTCAAGAGAGAGAGAGAGAGAGAGAGAGAGAGAGAGAGACCGCGTGACTGGACTGGGATGGAGGTCATGTCAGACAGGAAAGGGAAACGTGACATGTGACCTCACCCACTCATTCCTCCCCCCTTCACCCCCCCTACACACCTGCCCCTCTTCCCCCTCTTCCCCACGCATCTGCCCAGCCTTCATTCCATAGTGTGGGGGATAAAAGGAAGGGAAACAAGGAGCAAAGGAAGGAAGGGAAGAAAAGAGGGAGTGGAAGGAGGCACTCGGGGGGGGGGGGGGAGGGGGGGTAGTGGTTATTTCGCATGGGTGAGGCATCCATGTGAGACGAGGCATGGGATGAAGGGAGGACAGGTGGCAAGGAGGTGGGGCATGGGGGTCGAAGGGGGGGCGGGGGTGGAGGTAAGGGTGATGGTCATGTCAAGCGATGGTGAAATTAAAGTTGTGATTGGGAGGAGAGGGGAGGAAGGGAGGGAGTACTATTATTATTATTATTATTATTATTATTATTATTATTATTATTATTACTATTATTATTATTATTTTCGTGGATTAAGCTAAAAAAATTATGACATAGCCTACGGTTGAGTTTTTATTACTACAGACTTCACTTCATATATTTGTTTTTTCTTGTAATTTTCCCTTGGTGTTAGAAAAGCTTATTGACTGTTTGACGTTATTCACTATATTTGCTCATTCATTCATTCATTCTTTCTTTCTTTTTTTCTTTCTTTCTTTCTTTCCTTCCTTCTCTCTCTCTCTCTCTCTCTCTCTCTCTCTCTCTCTCTCTCTCTCTCTCTCTCTCTCTCTCTCTCTCTCTCTCTCTCTCTCTCTCTCTCATCGATATGTAGGACAAGGCAATAGTCTCAATACGACCATACTCTTAACCTCTCCTCCATACACACACACACACACACACACACACACACAATCAGTACTCTCTCTCTCTCTCTCTCTCTCTCTCTCTCTCTCTCTCTCTCTCTCTCTCTCTCTCTCTCTCAACCGAAAGTGCCGCAGTATCGATCGAGTGAAAAGGCAAAGTTCAGGATATTAGTGAAGTCGTGACGTGCTTCTCTCTCTCTCTCTCTCTCTCTCTCTCTCTCTCTCTCTCTCTCTCTCTCTCTCTCTTCTTTTCCATTTCTATTTTTGTTTGCATGAAATTGTGCTTTATGAAGAGAGAGAGAGAGAGAGAGAGAGAGAGAGAGAGAGAGAACAGACCAACATACAGATATAAATACAAATGAAACGTAAAACTAATCAAAATAGACAGAGAAACAGAGATAAACAAAGAAACAGGTAGAGAGACAGGTGAGCTATCTAATTAAAGAGTCTGAACACACTTTGCCCGCATTTATTACATGATTAACATCCCTAATAATTATTGTCACCATTAGCAATTCAGAGACCCATTATTTATTACTACCCCCCCCCCTCCCTCCCCCTCAGTCCTAATTAGGAAACCATTAAGTTCACAAGCTAATTAATTTTACCTGCTCCTTAATTATTTACCTACCTGTTGAAGTCACCTGATCAATTAGCTATTTTTTTTTTTTTGTTGTTCTCTGGGATTGAAAAACAAGTTACCTAATGCGTCTTTGTTTTAAATTCTTGGGCTGTGTACTGCAGTCTTTCCCTTCCTTTTTTTTTTTTTTTTCCTGCAGCTGTTTCAAAATTTTTCGTGACGCCATCCCCTCTCTCTCTCTCTCTCTCTCTCTCTCTCTCTCTCTCTCTCTCTCTCTCTCTCTCTCTCTCTCTCTCTCTCTCTCTCTCTCTCTCTCTCTCTCTCTCTCTCTCTCTCTCTCTCTCTCTCTCTCTCTCTCTCTCTCTCTCTCTCTCTCTCTCAGTTTAGTTTATGACCCTTCCTTTAGTCCCCCCTCCTACCCCTTCTTCCTCTTCCCATCCCTCCCTCCTTCTTTCTTCTTTTTTCTGCCTCTCTTCCCTTTCCCTTTTCTTCCCTTCTCTTATTTCATCTTCTCTTAACTGATGTTCCCTTGCTTTCACTTTCCTTCACTTCCCTTCCCTTACTTTTCCTTACCGTACCGTACCGTATATATATCACCTTCCCTTCCCTTCCCTTATTTTCTCTTCCCTTCCTTTTCTTTCCCTTAGTTTTTCCTTACCTTACCATATCTTACCTTACCTTATCGTATCTCACCTTCCCTTCCCTTCCCTTAGTTTTTCCTTACCTTACCTTCGGTCCTAAATTCAACCTTTAGTAACAGCGTATTTGCAAAAGAAAACATGACATCGATTCCAGCCCCGAAGAAAATTTTTCAAGGCCCTGAAGAACATAAGCTTGCATTGACTGAAATTGATATCAGCGAAGTGCGTGCGTACCTACAGAAAATAGATCCAAATAAATCTCCGGGCCCCGACAATTTATCTCCTCGCGTGTTGAGAGAATGTAGTCAACAGCTAGAATTACCCATAACATTAATATTCAACAAGTCATTAGCACAGGCCAGTGTCCCTCTCGAGTGGAAAAAAGGCCAATATTACCCCGATCTTTAAAAAAAGGAGATAAAAACAAGCCAATAATTATCGTCCCATCAGCCTTTCGTCTGTCCTAATTAAACTATTCGAAAAAATAATCAGGGATAAAATGATCATTTTCCTTGAAACAAATGATATGATAACTGATAGTCAACATGGATTTCGTAGTAATCGGTCTTGCCTTACCAACCTATTAACCTTTTTCAACGATGTTTATACATGTTGGGACGCCCGAAGCCCATATGACGTAATATACTTAGATTTTCAGAAAGCGTTTGATAAAGTTCCTCACGTTAGGCTTATTTCTAAACTGCGTCCCACGGTATTAACGACCATCTATGTGCGTGGATTCATGACTGGCTCACCGACAGAAAACAACGTGTAGTTCTTATAATATTCAAGATAGATGGAAGGAAGGAATATGGAACCTTCAACTATCAGGTATCAGGACACCTCTCTTTCGGCCACCTCTTTTGATTTTTTTTTTAGGAGCAGCGAGTAGCGGTCTTTTTATTATTTTTTATTATTGTTTCCTTTTTTTGTGCCCTTGAGCTGTCTACTTTGTTGTAAAAAAAAAGATATATACAATCACCACCAACCCAAACAAACACGAACAGACTAAACTTGCATCATTTATCACCCTCCCCAAGACCAAGACTCGCAGAACATTACCAGACCTCAACCTTACCCACCTCCGGCGCAGACAGACAGACAGAGAACGTTGCATAGGAGAAAGCAAAAAAGTAAATCGATAAAAGTAATGGAAGTAAAGTAAAAATAAAAGCTACCCCTTCTTCGCCCCCGCCGCCGCATCGGGAGCACCCACAGACAAACGGAGATGAGGCGACGCAAAAACTAGGGCCTGAAGGCGGTCATGGGCGGCTGGTGGTGGTGGTCGGGGGGGGGGTAGTGAGAGTGGTGGGGTGGTGGAGGTGCGTGTGATTGTGGTGATATTGGGTGTTATCTTGTTATACTAGAGAGAGAGAGAGAGAGAGAGAGAGAGAGAATGTAAAAATGGTTTTGAAATGGAAAAGAAAGAAAATAAGTGAAAAATAGAGACGAGAGGATCGTAGACGAGAGAGAGTGAGAGAGATAGAGAGAGAGAGAGAGAGATCGAGAGAGAGTAATGTAAAAATGGTTTTGAAATGGAAAAGAAAGAAAATAAGTGAAAAATAGAGAAGAAAGGATCGTAGAGAGAGAGAGAGAGAGAGAGAGAGAGAGAGAGAGAGAGAGAGAGAGAATCCTCCCCCCCCCCCCTCCCCCGATCCGTGACTAACCAATAAAGACAGGAAAAGAAGACAATGATAAATAATACATTCCTCAGGGCTGCCATATCCCTACCCCCCTCCCCACGCCCCCCCTGAAGGTCACACAGGGGTCATCAGAGGTCAGGGTGGGGTCACGTGTATGCGGAAGTGACGTCACGGAAGTGCCTCTAGAGTGACGTCATCCGCGTGAGGGAAAGTGTGGGAAGTGACGGGAGGACAGAAGGACGGACAGACAGACAGGCAAAGAATGGGATGTAAATATAGACATAGAGACAGGAATGAAAATATAGACAGAAGGACGAACACATGAACAGACAGACAGAGACTGAAGGGAAAAAAATATAGGCAAACAGGCAGACAGACAGGTGAAACGATAGATAGACAGGCGAAGAGACAGAGACAGGGATGAGAATATACAGACAGACATACAGAGGGGTAAGAATATAGACAGACAGACAGACAGAGGGGTAAGAATATAGACAGACAGACAGACAGTAGGATGATAATACGTATAGAGACACAGACAGAGGGATGTAAGTATAGACAGACAGTGGGATGAGAATACTTATAGAGACAGACAGACAGAGGGATAGACAGACAGACAGGGATGTAAATATAGACCGACAGACCAACAGACATTGATGATATAGACAGACAGGTAAACAGAGAGATGAAACTACAGACAGACATAATAGACAGATGAATGAAGCTATAGACAGACAGACAGAGATAGATCAAAATACAGACAAACAAATATATACAAGGATAATAAGACAGATAGACAGGCAGACAGACGGACACAATAACGCACTCACGACCACAGCCTTCACAGGGAAAATATATCACGTATCATAAAAGGAAGAAAAAAAACACACAATAATCTTCTTCTCTCCCTCTTCTTACGTCACTCCTTACTCTTTACTCCATCTTCTTACTTCCGCATATCACGTACCACTTTTCTTTCTCCCCTTTTCCCTCTTTAAACTTCCCCCATTCACCTCAAATCATAAAAAAAAGAAGCCAGACTGGAGGGAAAAAATACCGCAAAGAGCCAAGTGAGACCCGTTTTCTATGCAGCTCGGTTTCATTGACGGGCAGACTTATCTAAATATTTTCCACCCCCACACGCGATGCATTTATTAAACCGGTTTTGGGACCAAGTGTGAGTCTGAGGGAAAGGTACTTTGTTGCTATTTATATCTTTTTTTTTTCTTTTTTTTCTGGCTGCTATTCTCTCTCTCTCTCTCTCTCTCTCTCTCTCTCTCTCTCTCTCTCTCTCTCTCTCTCTCTCTCTCTTCTTGCTTTCCTATCTTCCTTTTCTCATCATCCATCTCGCTCTCTACTTTATTATTTTTTTTTCTCCTCTCTCCCTTTCTCTTCCTCCTTTTCCTCTTGCTTTCCTCTCTCCCTCCTGCTTTCTTCTCTCCCTTCTTTCTCTTTTGTCTTCTTTTTTCTTGTTTGCCCTCTTCTCTTTTTCTTCCCTCTTTTCCTCTCTCTTTTTCCTGCTTTCCTCTCTCCCTTATTTCTCTGCCCATTCCACCCTTTACTTTATTTTTATTTTTATTGCTTTCCCTCCTCTCTCTCGATTTATATAACTATCTATCCATCTATCTATCTATCTATCTATCTATATCTATCTATCTATCTATCTATCTATCTAACTAACTATCTATCTATCCAACTATCTATCTTTTGCTTTCCTCTTCCTTCTCCACTACCCGTCCCGCCCTTCCTTCCCGCCCTTCCTTCCCGCCCTCCTTCCCGCCCTTTCTCCCGCCCTTAAGCAGGTTACAGGTACAGAAAGCAGGTATTAAGCAGGTCAGACCCAGGTGTCTTAGCTAGGTTAATTGCTTGTTGCGCCCTCGCCTCTTCTCTTTTTGCTTGGAGGAGGAGGAGGAGGAGGAGGAGGAGGAGGAGGGAGAAGAAGAAGAAGAAGAAGACGAAGAAGAAGAAAGACAAAGGAGGGGATAGAAAGAGAAGAAAGAAAATAATAATAATAATAATAATAATAATAATAATAATAATAATAATAATAATAAGAAGAAGAAGAAGACAAAGGAGGTGATAGAAAGAGAAGAAAGAAAAGAAGAAGAGGAGGAAGAAGAAGAAGAAGAAGAAGAAGAAGAAGAAGAAGAAGAAGAAGAAGAAAAGTAAACGAAGAAGAAAAAGAAAAAGAAGAAAATGGCGAAAAATTAAAAGAAAAAAAGAGAAAGAAAAAAAGAAAAAAAAGATGGGAATGACAATGAGAGGAAGAGAAGGGAGGAAAATGAAATAAAAGAAAGAGGAGAGGAACAAAAACACGAAGAAGAAGAAGGGAATGACAATGAGATGAGAAGAAAACAAAGAAGGGAAGAGAAGGAATGAAGAAAAAAAAAGAGAAAAACAAGAAAAACGAGAAAACAAAAAAAACAAAATATTAAAACAGAAAAAAAAGCAATGATATATAAAAGATAACAAAGACTTCAGAGGAAAAGAGAAGAAACGAAAGAGGAAGAACAAAAAAAGATGAAAAGAAATTAAGACAAAAAAAAAATATCACCAGCAAAACAAAAAGAAAAAAAAGAAGCAAAAATGAATAGATGAATCGAGACATATTCCTTATTATCTCGTCTTCCATAATTATTAAAACCAGCCTCTTCTTCCTCCTCCTCTTCTTAATTTTATTCTTCCCCTTCATCACCTTGTTAATCCTCTCTCACGCTCGCTATTCCACTTTCTCTTTCCTTCGTTTCATCCACTCACCTTTTTCCAATTATTAACCTGTTCTCTTTACCTGCTTCGCTTATTCCCACGGGCTTGTTCTGTCTTTCCTCATCTTTCTGTTCTGGTTATCTCTGTTTTTCTTTCTTTATCTTTCTATCTTCATCTCTGTCGTTTATCTTTTCGTATCTCTTCCTCTCTTCCTGTTTCATTCTCGTTGATTCAGGCGGTATTTTTCAGCGTGATCTTGTTCTTTGTTCTTCTTGTTCTTGTTCTCGTCTTTGTTCTTATTCTTGGTCTTGTTCTTCTTTTCCTTTTCTCCTCTTCACTTTTCTTTTTCCATACTTTATATTTTATCTGCACTCTCAAGCAACAAGGAGACAAATATGAGGGAGACACAAGAAGAAGAAGAAGAAGAAAAAGAAAAAGAAGAAAAAAGGAAGATGAAGAGCAACAACAACAACAACCAGAACACCACAACCACCACCACCACCACCACCACCACCGCCAACAACAACAACAACAGTCACAAAAAACAACAACGAAAACAACAAAAACCAAAACAGCAAAACAACAACGCGAGGCAAACATCCATGACAACTTGACCCCGTTTTCATATCACAGACGAAATCTTCAAGGAAAGCGCGCAACGGTTGTCTGATCTGTTGTTGATGCGCCCGAGGGTTGCGTGCGGGGCCGTCTCGGGATGCGGCTCGGCAAAAGAAAGAGAGGAGAGGGAGGAAGATTTTCTGGTTGGCTTGATACGGAATCGGGTCAGCGTTTTAAGCCTCCCCACGATCTTACCTGACCCGTCTGAGTGATGTCACCTGCGGGAGGAAGAGATGCAGGAGGAGGAGGTGGTGGTGGAGGTAGAAAAGAGAGGGAAAGGGATGAGTAAGGTGATGTTTTTCAGTTACTTGGTTGTTTATTGTTGTTGTTGCTGTTGGTGGTTGTGGTGTTGGTGTTGGTGGTGGTGATGGTGATGCTGGTGGTTGTGGTGCTGTTGGTGGTGGTGATGGTGGTGATGGTGATTCTTCCTTTTTTTTGTTTATGGTAAGCAAAACACAAATAAATGAAAAAAATATATCTTCCATCATTTCTTCTTCTCCTCTCCTCCCTTTTGTTCCTTACCTCCTCCTCCTTCTCTTCCTCCTCCTCCTCCTCCTCCTCCTCCTCCTCCTCCTCCTCCTCCTCCTCACCCACAACCTTCCCTTTCTTCCCTCTTTTTCGTCCTCACCTTTCCCTCCCTTCCCCTTGTTTTTGCTACATTTACCTGGCGGCCCGCGTGACCTGACAGGTGGGAGCGGGTCACCTGGAGACGTTACCTACCTCCTCCTCCTCCTCCTCCTCCTCCTCCTCCTCTTCCTTTCCCTCTCAAAACACGTATTACTTAAGCGAGAAAAGATATGAAGCGAAAGAAAGAAGTGTGTGTGTGTGTGTATGTGTGTGTGTGTGTGTGTGTGTGTGTGTGTGTGTGTGTGTGTGTGTGTGTGTGTGTGTGTTCTTATCTCTTTATGTTCTTTATGTTCTTACTCCTTACGTTCTTATGTTCTTGTGTATGTGTGTATGAGAGAGAGAGAGAGAGAGAGAGAGAGAGAGAGAGAGAGAGAGAGAGAGAGAGAGAGAGAGAGAGAGAGAATAAAATCATAATATCTCCGCCTCTGATTTCCTTGGGGTTTAAAATGTAGTACAAAGATATTTCAACCTTTATCATATTCATATCCTCGAGCAAGCGTGTCTGCCAGCCCTGCCCAGCCCAGCCCAGCTCAGCCCAGTCCCTTCACTCTTGCCTACGTTAACTATCACCTAACATTTACCACATCTTATTGAGTTCCGGGCAGATTGGTGTATTTTTTCAGTTTTTCGTATAAGTTCAGTCGCCTTGTTTTTTTGTTGTATTCCGAAGGGCGGCATAGCGGTCTGCCTCAATCCCGTTATTATTATTATTATTTTTATTTTTTTATGTCTTGGTTTATGGTGCCGGTAAACTTTCATGTTGGGTCCTGGTGGTCTGCCTCATCCCGTTATTATTATTATTATTATTATTATTATTATTATTATTATTATTATTATTATTATTATTATTATTATTATTATTATTATTATTACTTTTTTCATTTTTACATTTTAGTTTATGGCGCCGGTATGCTTTCTTGGTCGGGCGTGGTGGTTGGCCCCAGTCCCGTTATGGCGCAGGCACGTGTTTTATGGTGGGGTCATCTTGCATGGAGCTGGTGGATGATTTAGGCTAATCTCGTGATGCTGTTATTCTCTATTTAACTGTTTTGTTTATGTTGCGCTGCCTTTCGTCATCCTCTCCTGGGTGAAGTTGTTGGTTAGGTTGGGTTAGATTATGTTACCGAATGCTCCTCCCCAATATACTGCTCGCTCATCTGCATGTTTATATATTTTTTTTTCACTATGTAAGATGAAAAAAAATGTACTACTACTGCTACTTCCAGAATACCTCCCATTTGGCTGAAGAAGTTATGCTGATAATCACGTTAGTTCAGGTTAGGTGTTTTACGTATACTGACGCCATGATCTAATAATTGTATCTTGTTGCTTTGTTTATGCTGGTCCCTAGTTTACTTTCTTTTAATTTATGTTGCGGAAGTTAGGTTATAGGTCATAGATTAGATTGCGTTGCTCCATACTGCCGGTGTGATGTAATAATTGTATCTTGTTGCTTTGTTTATGCTGGTCCCTAGTTTACTTTCTTTTAATTTATGTTGCGGAAGTTAGGTTATAGGTCATAGATTAGATTGCGTTGCTCCATACTGCCGGTGTGATGTAATAATTGTATCTTCAGAACATAAAGACTTAAGGAATCTGAAAGCGACCGGTAGACCTCTACAAGGCAGCTCGTGTAAATCTAACCACACCTGACCTCACTTTCCATGAACTTATCTAACCTCTTCTTGAATGTATCTATCGTGTTGGCACTCACTGCATGACTACCAAGCTTGTTCCACTCATCCACCACTCTATTAATAAACCGATTCTTTCCCGTGTCTTTGTTGAATCTGAATTTATACGACTTAATTAAACCCATTGCTACAGCTCGCTAACTAACTACCTTGAGGATCCCATAAGTAACACACACACACACACACACACACACACACACACACACACACACACACACACACACACACACACACACACACACACACACACACACACAGACGCACGGAGCCTTATTGTTACGCCTTACACTTTCGTTTTTACCTGGGCGTCGGCGGGAGATAAATCACGAACAAGGATGTTTCACCTGGCGGAGGGAAAGTGATTAAAAAGAAGGGATAGTGTCGGGAGGGAGGGGATAATAATGTCTCTCTCTCTCTCTCTCTCTCTCTCTCTCTCTCTCTCTCTCTCTCTCTCTCTCTCTCTCTCTCTCTCTCTCTCTCTCTCTCTCTCTCTCTCTCTCTCTCTCTCTCTCTCTCTCTCTCTCTCTCTCTCTCTCTCTCCTCCCCCGCCTCGTCTTCCCAAAATGTTCTTCTTACCTTCACAAGCATTTCTAATAAAGCTCGTCAATGCAGGTGTTTGTTTGTCTGTTTGTTTTACTGTCTATCCGCCTGTGTGTGTGTGTGTGTGTGTGTGTGTGTGTGTGTGTGTGTGTGTGTGTGTGTGTGTGTGTGTGTGTGTGTGTGTGTGTGTGTTTGTGAGAATCAGAAATCTTGTACAGGTAATATTTTCATCTTGGGTTAAATTCGATATTGTTCACCTGAGTTTACCTGCGAAATCTCCTCAGTGGAAAATGTGGGTGTGAGTTATCTTCCTTTTTTCACTCCTTTCCTTTATATATTCCTTCGTTTACTCCTTCCTTCCTTCAGTCCTTTCTTTTCCATATTTTTTTCATTTATTCCTTCCTTCCTTCCTTCCTTTATTCACCCTTTCCTTCCATTTATCCTTGTTTTCCTCATTTTTTCCTTCCTTCCTTCCGTTTCATACATTCCTTTATTCAGTTCTGCCTTCCTTCCTTCATTTACTCTTTTTTTTCCCTCCTCTTCCTTCCTACCTTCCTTCCTTCCTTCCATACATATTTCCTTCCATAAAATCCCCATTATGTTACTTCCTCCTTAATTTCCTCCTTTCTTCTTTCATATATATTTCTCTCCATCCTTCCCCTCTCCTCCCCCCTCTTCCTCTCCCCCCCCGCCAGGTAAGACACAAATCACCTGCGCGTGTCCAGGTAAATGTTTGCAGGTTTGTCTCACCTGTCGGCGCGCGTCACACCTGGTTAGAGAGAGGGAGACCACCGCGGACAATCGGCTAGAGCACCGCGCTGTAAGGCTTCACGGCCAAACAGGCGGCGGTTCCAGCCTCGCTCAGGCCGGATTCTTTCCGTTGACTAGGAGTGGTTACTGTCCCCCCTTGAGCAAGGGGGATGGGGTGTGTGGTGTGTGAGGTCCTGGCAGTACCCAAAGATCGACGATAATGAGCACTTGCTCGTGTCGGGAGGGTACCTGCTGGCGAAAGCGAGTCCAACTCGTGATCAGGCCGTGGTGAATTACACACACACACACACACACACACACACACACACACACACACACACTCCCCTTTCCCACACCGTCCACACTCCCTCATACACTCATCCTCCCCAACGTATCCTTTCTCCTCTCTCGATAGTACGCTTCCCGCTGTGCACCCCTCCCCTCTTCTCCCCGCTGGCTACTCCTCTTTTCCCAACACTCCCCTTTATACACTGGGACCCTACTACCCTTTTTTTTCTGATCTGTTTTCTCTTTTCTTTACTTTCCCCTTTCTTCTCATTTTTTATACTCATCAAAAATAACAATGGGACAGAAACTATATCATGAGAAAGCCAAGACTGGACAAAGGTCCTTCCTTCCTTCCTTCCTTCCTTCCTGTTTTCGTTCCTTCGTTGTTTCCTTCCTTCCTTCCTTCCTTCCTTCCTTACCTCTTGTCTCTTTCGCTATCCTTATCTCCCTTACTACTCTCTCTCTCTCTCTCTCTCTCTCTCTCTCTCTCTCTCTCTCTCTCTCTCTCTCTCTCTCTCTCTCTCTCTCTCTCTCTCTCTCTCTCTCTCTCTCTCTCTCTCTCTCTCTCTCTCTCTCTCTCTCTCTCTCTCTCTCTCTCTCTCTCTCTCTCTCTCTCTCTCTCTCTCTCTCTCTCTCTCTCTCTCTCTCTCTCTCTCTCTCTCTCTCTCTCTCTCTCTCTCTCATCCTCCTCATTAAAGCAGTCAGCCTCGTAATGGGCCAACAGACTTTATGCTGCCTGCCTCTCCATGTTTCCAAGTTTCCTCCTTAATCTCCTTTCCTTATAAACATTGCAATAGACAGAGGGTGGAGAGTGGAGGGAAAAAAAGAGTGAGTGAGGGGGGAAGGAAAACAGGGAGGAAGGAGAGAAGGGAGGAGGAGGGAGGAGGAGGGGAGGTAAGGGTGAGGTTCCTCGGTCGCTGGGTTCCCTTAATGCATGGGTTCTCAACCTGGGGTACGCGTACCCCCAGGGGTACGGGAGAGATATTTTGGGGGTACGTGACTGGTTTCTCAAAATACTTCGGTTTCGGCTTACAAAGACTGTACCGAGGATTAACTTGTTAGCAAAGAAACAAGCCCAACTATCTCACTGAATCAGCATATGTTTTTCATGCTAGCTACACACCCGGACTATGAGTATAAGTAACTAGTAGTAACATTAGCTACAAGTGAATAGTTCATGATAGCACTTGCTCACAGTCTCCTATTTGAAAAAAATGTCTACTTTAGTTACATCTTGGTATTTTTTTATGCTAGTCACACACAGGGGCTTCCTTGTAAGTTACTAGTTACTATAACAACTTGTTACAAGCCTTAACAACCAGCACTAGCTCACAGTCACTGGAACACAATACTTTCTTTAGTCCTACTTTATCTTTTTTTTTTTTCACGCTTGGGATGCTAGTCACACACAGTCACTTAACCGTGAGTAAATAGTTATAAACTGTAAATGATGGCTCAAATTCAGTTGGAAAATTGCCTGTAGATATGTTTTTGTATTTTTTTCTTCTTATGCAATCACACACATTAACTTAACGATCACCATTACTAATTACCAGCTGCAACTAACTGTATGCAACACTATTTTATTGTCGCAATGGTTTATCATCTCATCTACGCCTGCCCCTAGGAGCTCCCACCAGGGGATAACCACGGCAGAAGAGTTTCCATCTCTCTCTATTCATACACTCCCTCCTTGCCTGCTCAAAGTTTCTCACTGATCTTTGCCCCCTCTCCCTAACGTACTCCTGTACCCTATCTCTCCATTTCACAGGAGGTCGTCCTCTAACATTCTCTCCCTCTATCTCACTCACATACACCCTCCTGGTCATCTTACCCTCCTCCATTCGCTCCATGTGACCAAACCACTTTAAAGTCTGTCGCTTCACTTCTTCCACCACTCAACACTTCTTCCCTTCACTCCCGTGACACATTCCAAAATGCTTATACACTCTTTCATTACTCATTCCATCCATTATACTCACACCACAAGCACTCCTCAAATAACTCATTTCCACTGCCTGCACTCTAGACCTCTGACTTTCATTCCAGGCCCATGTTTCGCTTGCATGTGTGAGGGTTGGTACTATTACTGTATTTCTCAAATCCCTCTTTACCTCCATGCTCACACTTCTGCCATTCATGATTCGTCCCAAAGACCCTACCACCTTTCTTCCTTGCAATGCCCTTTCTCTTGCCTCTCTTTCTGTACCACCATGCTTACAGATAACTGATCCAAGGTACTTAAACTCATTAACCTCCTCCATTTCTTCGCCATTTATAATTATTTTGCATTCTTTTCACATTCAATTCCCACTCTATATGGGCATACAAAATCCACAACCTCAAGGGTTTAAAAACGAGTATTTTAGTAAATGGTAGCAGCTAATCACATAGTATTTCCTTATGATAGTAATTATTTCCTATCACCACTAGCTCCTAGGTTCAATGATTGAAAATGTTTGTCTATTTCACATGTATAATACAATTTATAGAGAGTGTGTGTGCCGGCACAAGGGAGTGTGTGTGCCCGCACAAGGGATCGAAAATATGTGTGTCTTCACAGTGGAGAGTCTGTGTGCCCGCATAAGGGATCGAAAATGTGTGTGTGTTCACAGTGGAGAGTCTGTGTGCCCGCACATGGGAGAGTCTGTGTTCCCGCATAAGGGAGCGAGAGTGTGCCCGCACAAGAGATTGTGTGTGCCCCCACAAGGGAGAGTGTGTGAGCCCGCATACTGGAGAGTGTGTGAGCCCGCACACAAGAGAGTGTGTGTGTGTGTGTGTGTGTGTGTGTGTGTGTGTGTGTGTGTGTGATAAACCATGCATTTCTTTTTAACCTTCTTGGTACTGCATTCTGTGTTAGGGGTACGTGACCAACACTGAAAAACTTGAAGGGGTACATAAGATCAAAAAGGCTGAGAACCTCTGCCTTAATGCCTGCTAATTAAGATATCTAGAGTGTGTGTGTGTGTGTGTGTGTGTGTGTGTGTGTGTGTGTGTGTGTGTGTGTGTGTGTGTGTGTGTTGACTGTGATATTCTTTTTTTTTTTTCGTTATTTTATTATTATTCTTTGCATCAGTTTTAATTAGGCGGTTGTGTGTGTGTGTGTGTGTGTGTGTGTGTGTGTGTGTGTGTGTGTGTGTGTGTGTGTGTGTGTGTGTTGACTGTGATATTCTTTTTTTTTTTTTCATTATTTTATTATTATTCTTTGCATCAGTTTTAATTAGGCGGTTGTGTGTGTGTGTGTGTGTGTGTGTGTGTGTGTGTGTGTGTGTGTGTGTGTGTGTGTGTGTGTGTGTGTTGACTGTGATATTCTTTTTTTTTTCATTATTTTATTATTATTATTTTTCTTTGCATCAGTTTTAATTAGGCGGTTGTGTGTGTGTGTGTGTGTGTGTGTGTGTGTGTGTGTGTGTGTGTGTGTGTGTGTGTGTGTGTGTGTACTGCAATATTCTTTTTCGTCATTATTTGTTTTACTTTTTCTGTGCATCAGTTTTAATAAGTGTGTGTGTGTGTGTGTGTGTGTGTGTGTGTGTGTGTGTGTGTGTGTGTGTGTGTGTGTCTGTTTCCTTTCACAAATATTAGTCTTGTTTACTCATTTGTTGTTTGTTTGTTTATTTTTAGCTTGAATTGTTTTTTCATTTGCATTTTTGATTTGTGTGGATCTCGTTCCTGTTGTTCGTTCTCATTATTTATTTTTCTTTTAATTTATTGGCTAAGTGGTCGTGGTATTTTATTTATTTATGTATTTTTTTTCGTGTGTGTGTGTGTGTGTGTGTGTGTGTGTGTGTGTGTGTGTGTGTGTGTGTGTGTGTGTGTGTGCGTGCGTGCGTGCGTGCCAGTAAATCATCCTTCACGCAGCGGGATACGTTTATATAATGCATTATTATTATTATTATTATTATTATTATTATTATTATTATTATTGCTACTACTACTACTACTACTACTACTACTACTACTTCTCTCTCTCTCTCTCTCTGAACGCCCTTTCCTCCCTTTCACTCATCCTTCTTTGTTACATAAGCCTCCTCCTCCTCCTCCTCCTCCTCCTCCTCCCTTCACTCATTACTTTCAAACATTCCGCCCCTCACTTCCTTCCTTTCTCCCTTTCTTCTTCTCCTCCTTGTTTACGTAATACCTTCCTTCCTTTCACTTTTCTTTTTCCTTCCTTCTTCTTTATTTATTATTATCTTAGTTTCTCCTTATTTCCTTCCTTCTTTAACTCGTCTCTTCTCTCTTCCCTTCTTTACCCTATTCCTACCTTCCTTTCTTTCCTCCTTTCTTTGTTTTCTTTCTCTCTTTTCTTCTTCCTTTCCTCACTATTTCCTTATTTCTGATTTCCTCCATTCCTTCCTCTCCTTTTTTTTCTCTTCCTTTTCTTCCTCCTTTCCTACCTTACTTGCTTGCTTTTCTTTCCACTTTCCATCCTTCCTTTCTTCGCTCCTTCCTTCCTTCCTTTCTTTTTTCCTATTATCCTTCCTTTTTTCTTTCCTTTCTTTTCCCCTCTTTCTTTTCTTCTTTCCTTCCTAATTATCTTCTTGTATTCACTATTTTCCTCCCAACATTCCTACTCTTCTTTTCCTTCCTTCCTTCCTTCTTCTCTTTTTCCTTTTCTTTCCTCTTCCGTCCTTCCGTCTATCAATATCCACAGCTTCAATCTCCTCCTCATCACTCTCTTTGTCCTCCTCCTCCTCTTTCCTTCCCTCCTTCATCTTCCACTTTTTCTCTCCCTCTTATCACTCTCTGCTCCTGTTCTCTCCTCTCTCTCCCTCCCTCCTCCAGCCTCCTCCATCTTAGTACTCCTTCCCTTCTTTGATTTTCCTTAATTCTCCCTCGAACATTTCCTAGTCTTCGACCCCACTAATGTTATCTTATATTTATTCTTCTTCTATCTGTTTACCTCTCATAATGTATCGGTGTGTATGCTTGTGGCTGTTTTTGTTTTGTTTTTGATTTGGTTTGCTTTTTTTTTTCTTGTGTTCGTAAATGGAAGTATTGGAAATGTATGTTGTGTGGTTCTTTTTCGTGTGTGGTTGTTCGCTGTAGTGGAGAAGCTTAAGGAAGGAAGGAGTAGTAACAGTAGTAGTAGTAGTAGTAGTAGTTGTAGTAGTAGATCCTTTGACCACTATTCAGGAGCAGTAAGTAGCGGGCTTTTTTTTTTAATATTTTTCTTTACATCCTTGAACTGTCTCCTTAGCTGTAAAAAAAAAAGTAGTAGTAGTAGTAGTAGTAGTAGTAGTAGTAGTAGTAGTAGTAAGAAAAAATGAAAGAAGAAAACGAATTAACTAAGCAATAAAATAAATAAGTAAAGAAAGTGATGACCAATGAATGAATTAATCACTCAGTTACTTAATCACCCATTTACCGAACCACAAAAACATGAAAAAGGACAAAATGGCACAACACAATAATTTATTTTTTCAATTCATTATTTATTTCACTTTTTTCATCCATCATCATCTTGGGCCGGTAGTCCTGCACAAGACAGCTCCTGTGAACCTAACCACGCCTAACCTAACACTCCATGAATTTATCTTACCGCTTCTTGAATGTATGAATCGTATTGGCACCCACAGCATGACTCCCGAGCCGGTTCCACTCATATATCACTCTGTTGAGGAACCAGTTCTTGCCTATGTCTTTGTTGAATCTGAATGTATCCAACTTGAATCCATGGCTACGTGTCCTACCTGGCTCTCTTACCACCAAAACCTTATTAACATCACCTTTATTTACAAATTTAATTGACTAACATAATTTGAGCTCATATAGATTTTAGCTTTTCATTTCAAGAACTTTTCTAAGGTTGTCAACAAAAATATGAAAAAATAATATATATAATAATGTGCTTCAGGTTGTATGTTGTGTATGTGATGTCATGTAATGTGCTGTGGTGTGGTAATGCTGTGGTGTCATGTCATGTGATGTGGCGTGGTAATGCTGTGGTGTCATGTGATGTGATGTGGCGTGGTGGGATGCTGTGGTATGTTGTTACGTGGTGTTCCTGTCATCTTACCCGCGGCGTTACGGAAAGGGATGTGACCTCTAGGTATAAGGACATAGGGTGTGGCCAGCGGTGCGGCGGTGTGGTGGTGTGGGAGTGAGGCGTGAAGAGTTAGGAGATGTGGCTGAAGGGGCGTGGTTGGGAGATAGAGATAGAGAGGTCAAGGTTGTGGGCCTGAAGGGTGTGGTTGGGGCGGGTGGCGTTGATGTGTGTGTGTGTGTGTGTGTGTGTGTGTGTGTGTGTTAAGCTACTCTACATGGCAACAGTATTTTCTGGGGAGGAGTCTTTATATAAACAAACACAAGAACATGAAAACAATAATACTAATAACAATAAAAAAAACAGCAATGATCACAAAAATAAAGCACTGTAAACCTGTCTATATAATGTGACTGCTTGCTTGTCTGTCGTTGTCTACTAGCGGTTACTAATGTTTGTTTCGCTGTCTTTGTCTATTGGCGTGTACCCAAGCGGCGCCTTCTGTAGATAAAACCCAAGTCTATATATACCAGGTCAAGTCACTCTGCTTCCAAACTGCGACCGGTACGCGCAGGAGGCGGTTTTGGGGCGGAGCAGTGGGATGACGTCACTTGGAGCTATATAAAAAAATAAAAAAAAATACCCGCCAGTTCAGGGGTGACTAAAATTGGGGCCGTATGTACACTCTGGATGTGCATTCTCGCCTTCTTTCACAGCGCGTTCAGGCAAGCCACTGACGAAAAAATGTCTTTTTATTGTGCTATTGCGTGACTGTAATTCCAATGCCTACAAACGGGTGTGTGAGGGAGGGTATGTTAAAGTGATTGATTCAAATTAGTCCGTCTTCCGTCGTTTTCTCTAAATCCCTGTTTCTACATTCTCTAGTTTGGCTCAAAGTAACGTCACGCATAAACCACGCCTCTGCCGTGTCTCCTTCCATAAACCTGTGTATGACTTGACTAGGTATATATAGACTTAAGATAAAACAACGCAGCACCTCAGAGCCACTCGGTTACGTCTTCCTTCTCGATCAGGCCGCGATCCACCGCCTTCCTCACGAAGTCCCGCGTGGCCTCCCTCTCGGCCGTGTTGGGGCTGTAGTAGTTCCTGGCTGTGGACGAGGAGAGAATGAGGATAAAAGAACGTCTTGGTGGAATGCGTGAAAGAAAGAAATTTGAGTTGAATATAAAAGAACGTCTTGGTGGAACGCGTGAAAGAAAGAAATTTGAGTTGAATATAAAAGAACGTCTTGGTGGAACGCGTGAAAGAAAGAAATTTGAGTTGAATATAAAAGAACGTCTTGGTGGAACGCGTGAAAGAAAGAAATTTGAGTTGAATATAAAAGAACGTCTTGGTGGAACGCGTGAAAGAAAGAAATTTGAGTTGAATATAAAAGAACGTCTTGGTGGAACGCGTGAAAGAAAGAAATTTGAGTTGAATATAAAAGAACGTCTTGGTGGAACGCGTGAAAGAAAAAAAATTGAGTTGAATATAAAAGAACGTTTTGGAGGAATGGAAAGAAAGAAATTTGAGTTGAAGGAGGAAGGAAACAAATAGACATATCGACACCCTCATAAAATAATCGCCTAGGTCAGTTTTCACCGATTTCCAGGTTTTTGTCTACATCAATTTTTCAACATGTGACGCCCACTTTTGTATAGTTGCCTTCGTCATTCAGGGTTTGAGTGTTCTAGAATTGACCTTCTCATTTCTGCCTAAATCTTAAGACAAATGAGATAATGACAGTTCTTTTTTGATTTCCTGTAAAGTAGAAAATAATGACTTAGGCGGTTTGTTTACGAAGGTGACGAATATATTGGTTGGAAATGGAAGGAAGTATACTGCATAGGTCTTGGTTAAATGAGGGAAGAAAAGGGATTATTGACTTTGATTAATTTAGGAAAGAAAAGAGATTGAGTTGGAGGAGGAAGGAAATAATGACTTAGGCGGTTTGTTTACGAAGGTGACGAATATACTGATTGGAAATGGAAGGAAGTATACTGCATAGGTCTTGGTTAAATGAGGGGAGAAAAGGGATTATTGACTTTGATTAATTTAGGAAAGAAAAGAGATTGAGTTGGAGGAGGAAGGAAATGCATAGATCTTGACTGTAGGTTAAAAAAAAAAGATTGAGGTGAGGGAGAAAGGAAATACACACATCTTGACTGAATGTGGAAAGAAAGGAGTTCGGTTTGTAAATGGAAGGAAGTACTTACGTCTTGTTTGAGAGTGTAAAAGAGTAATTTGAGTGGAAGGAGAGAGGAGATACTTCGGCCATGGATAATGCGGAAAGAAAGGAATAGAAGTTGAAGGATAGAGGAAATACATTGATTTTGACTGCAGTTTAAAAAGAAAGGAATTGATTTGAAGGAGAGAGGAGATACTTAGGGCATGGATAACGCAGAAAGAAAGGAATAGAAGTTGAAGGATAGAGGAAACACATTGATCTTGACTGTAGTTTAAAAAGAAAGAGATTTATTTGAAGGAGAGAGGAGATACTTAGGCCATGGATAATGCGGAAAGAAAGGAATATAAGTTGAAGGATAGAGGAAACACATTGACCTTGACTGTAGGTTAAAAAGAAAGGAATTGATTTGAAGGAGAGAGGAGATACTTAGGGCATGGATAATGCGGAAAGAAAGGAATATAAGTTGAAGGATAGAGGAAACACATTGATTTTGACTGCAGTTTAAAAAGAAAGGAATTGATTTGAAGGAGAGAGGAGATACTTAGGGCATGGATAACGCAGAAAGAAAGGAATATAAGTTGAAGGGTAGAGGAAACACATTGATCTTGACTGTAGGTTAAAAAGAAAGGAATTGATTTGAAGGAGAGAGGAGATACTTAGGCCATGGATAACGCGGAAAGAAAGGAATATAAGTTGAAGGATAGAGGAAACACATTGACCTTGGCTGTAGTTTAAAAAGAAAGGAATTGATTTGAAGGAGAGAGGAGATACTTAGGCCATGGATAACGCGGAAAGAAAGGAATAGAAGTTGAAGGATAGAGGAAATACATTGATTTTGACTACAGTTTAAAAAGAAAGGGATTTATTTGAAGGAGAGAGGAGATACTTAGGCCATGGATAACGCGGAAAGAAAGGAATAGAAGTTGAAAGATAGAGGAAACACATTGATCTTGACTGCAGGTAAAAAAAAAAAAAAAAGAAAAAAAAAAGGGATTGAGTTGAAGGAGAAAGGGATTACATATACATCTTTAAGGACGAAGAAATAAAAGGGGTAAAAAAAATAATTAAAGAAGAAAATAAAAGTATGTTGACCTAATTAAAAAGAAAGTTGCAAGGAGCAGTGAGTAGCGGGCTTTTTTTCCACATTTGTTTCCTTTTTTTATGCCCTTGAACTGACTCCTCTGCTGTTAAAGAAAAAAAAAAATCATTACCGTATTCAAAAAGCAAATTTCATCCCTCATTACCTGTTCCCTTGATCGGCGTCCATCCCGGGCAGGTAACCGTCGCGCGCCACTTGAGCTCCCACCTGTAGAAGTGTGGACTGCGGTTGAGGGTGCAATAGTGGTCCACGATGTTGATCTCACGGTCCACGTACAAGCGACTGTGGCGGAGAGGGGAGATGTAAGGGGGATGAGGAGTGATGGGGAAGGAGGGAATGGTGTAGTTGTGTCGTGAGGGGTGGTGGTGAGGGAGGAGGTCGTGTGAGGGTTATGAGAGGAGGTTGTTGGGAGTGGGTGTGGTGAGGGAGAGAATGGGGAGGAGGTGGTGAGAGGGGGGTGAAGGGAAGGATAGTGTGGTAGGGAGATGGGTGTATGGTATGGTTGGGGAGAGAAAGGAGGGAAAGGAGAGAGAGAGAGAGAGAGAGAGAGAGAGAGAGAGAGAGAGAGAGAGAGAGAGAGAGAGAGAAGTGTTTACACAGTAGGGGAGAGAAAGAGAATGTAAATGGGAGAGTAAATGTAAAAAACAAAAAAAAAACATAAACAACAAAAAGGAAAAAGGAGTAAGTGAAAGAGTAAAAAAAAGATAAAGAAAGTGAGTGAAATTGAGTGGGAGTGAGAGAGGAAGTGATAGTGACCTTGGCAATGACAGTGACCTTCTCGCCGGAACTCATGGGATGATAGTGACTGGCGCCGGAGGGAGAGTGATTAATGGCGTCCTGGTGATAGTGGGGAGGAGGAACACAAAGGATGAACAAACAACAGCAGACCTGCTGGTCCTTACGAGGCTGTTTGTGACAAACTACACTAACTATCTAATCAAATTTGGAAGATGAAGGACAGCAAAGGCGAAGGCTCCTCCCCACCCCCCCATCCCTCCAGCCAAAGCTGGCAGGAAAGGAAGAAGAACCATGCAGCATGGAAAAACTGCATGGAAATTATGTTACTGGTACCATTTACCGGACGATAAAAACGGAAAAGGTCACCAGTATTCGAAAGAACTTAATTAACGTTATTACGACAATGAGTAATATCTTAGTTGCTGGTTGGTTTCAAAATACTTGTCTAATGTATTCTTGAAGGCCGTATTTGTTGTACTATCAACGACATCACAGGGTAAAGAGTTCCACACATTAACAACTCAATTGAAGAAGAAGTGTTTAGCTTCGTGTGATGAGAATCTTTTACCACTTATCTTGAAATTGTTATTTCTTCTTGTTCTATTTGATCGACCAATTGTAATCATCCGCATTAATATCACTGAATCCTTTAAACATTTTAAACATTTCTATTAGATCGCCTCGCATTCTTCGTTTTGATAGGTTGAATAAATTTACTTCTTTAAGCCTTTGTTCATAAGATAAATTTCTCAACCAAGGAATCATCTTTGTTACTCTCCGTTGAACCTGTTCTAACTTTTCTTCGTCTTTTCTGTAGTAGGGAGACCGAAACTGTACACAGTACTCTAGACGGGGTCGAACCAGCAAATTATACAGTTTTAATATTACTTTTTCCAATTTATTATTAAAGACTCGTCAGATGAAACCAACCAATTTGTTTGCAGTTTTAACTACCTCTGAACAATGCTGACCGGGCTTTAAATCGCTTGATATAATGATTCCAAGATCCTTTTCATTACTTACTGCAGAAAGTTGTTGGCCATTCATTACGTACTGAACGCGATTGTTTCCGACGTGTAATACTTTACATTTGTCAACGTTAAATTTCATTTGCCATTGATTCGCCCAACGTGCAAGTCGATCTAGATCTGAATGTAATGCTTCTTCGTCAGTGTCGTCGTTACCTTTTTAGTGATTTTTGTGTCATCAGCAAATTTTGATATTTTGTAAGTGAGTCCATCATCGATATCATTAACATAAATTAAGAAGAGCATGGGACCAAGCACTGATCCTTGAGGTACGCCGCGTCTGACATCGAGCCAGTTAAATGAAAAAAAAACGTTTAGAACTACTCTCTGTCTCCGCTCAGAGAGCCAGTCCACAAGCCAAGTGTGAATGTTACCTGAGATACCATGCGCCAATAGTTTGCTGAGCAATCGTTTGTGAGGAGGAAGAGGAGGAGGGGAGGAGGAGGAAGGAAGAAAAGAAAAGAAGAGAAAAGAAAAAAAGCAAGAAAAAGAAGAGGAGGAGCAAGAGGAGGAGGAGGAAATAGAAAAATATGAAAATGGTGTGGGAAAGAAGAAAGAGGAAGCATAGGAGAGAGAGAGAGAGAGAGAGAGAGAGAGAGCACACAAGGAATAAATAGATATCTCATTGTACCACACATTCTCATTCTCTCTCTCTCTCTCTCTCTCTCTCTCTCTCTCTCTCTCTCTCTCTCTCTCTCTATAACTCACTTTATCGCGGTGTCGGCATCGGAGGACAGTATGGAGGAGAAGTCGAACCCCTGTTCAGGTGTCGGGGCGTGCAGCACCCAGCCACCACCACCACAGCCACCAGGAGGACACATATCCGCGGGCCATGCTGCTGGAGAGAGAGAGAGAGAGAGAGAGAGAGAGAGAGAGAGAGAGAGAGAGAGAGTTAAAAATTAGTTAAATAATGCAAACTTTAGTATTTTTTTACAATAAAGGAGACGGCTCAAGGGCAACAAAAAGTGCAAAAAAAAAAAAAAAAAAAAAAAAAAAGCCCGCTATTCGCCGCTCCCATTATAGAGAGGTCAATTTCGGACTACTACTACTACTACTACTCCTACTACTACTTAGCTTATGACTCATTTCTGTAGATACCTGGCACAAATTAACAAGTATGAAGCAGGTAGACACAAGATATATGCAGCCCCAAGATATGTTTTCCTTTTTTTCTTTTTTTACCCTTTTAATCACTTCACGCCAAATCTTACCTGCAGAAGGGATGAAGGAAGGGAGGGAGGCAGGGAGGGTCACGAATCCACCAGCAGCAACAGAACCAGCCGATAGAGGAGCAGAGTATCTTCCCTCGTCTGCTGTCCGATGGTAACTGACGGGTGTGAGATGCATAACACTGATCTTTAAATATCCCAGCCTCGATGAACTTTGGGGAAAACACCGCCACTGCCACCCCACCCTCCCAACCCCCCTAACACCACCACCACCACCACCATGCAATACTAGGAAAGAAGAGGAGGAGCAGCAGGATTTAGAGGGTGACATCACGTGACTCTGACCCTTGAGACACTCGCAACAGACGCTGGAATTCCCTAGTCAGTCCTCCTTGTTTTGACTCTTATGTTTGTTTGTGTGTTTATCCCTGAGTGGTTGAGGAGTGTAACGTTTTGGTAGTGTCACGCCCCCTTTTGTTGGCTTCCTGTGACTCCTTGTTAGTGTGGGGGGAGGGAGGGTAGTAAAGGGGGGTGAGGTTTTAAGTTCAAATATAAATTCAAGGGGGGGGAATTCCGTTTGCTTCGTCTTTTTCTTCTTATTCTTCTTGTTGTTGTTGTTCATCTTATTCTTGTTCTCTTCCTGTTTTTGTTCTTGTTCTTGTTATTGTTCTTTTTTATTTATTTATTTCCTTTCATTTTTTCTTT
>NC_066517.1:16071676-16104872 GCF_024679095.1 Eriocheir sinensis | reverse complement strand
TGTGTGGTTGTTCGTTGTAGTGGAGAAGCTTAAGGAAGGGAGGAGTAGTAACAGTAGTAGTAGTAGTAGTAGTTGTAGTAGTAGATCCTTTGACCTCTATTCAGGAGCAATAAGTAGCGGGCTTTTTTTTTTATATTTTTCTTTACACCCTTGAACTGTCTCCTTAGCTGTAAAAAAAAAAGTAGTAGTAGTAGTAGTAGTAGTAGTAGTAGTAGTAGTAGTAGTAGTAGTAGTAGTAGTAGTAGTAGTAAGAAAAAATGAAAGAAGAAAACGAATTAACTAAGCAATAAAATAAATAAGTAAAGAAAGTGATGACCAATGAATGAATTAATCACTCAGTTACTTAATCACCCATTTACCCAACCCACAAAAACATGAAAAAGGACAAAATGGCACAACACAACAATTTATTTTTTCAATTCATTATTTATTTCACTTTTTTCATCCATCATCATCTTGGGCCGGTAGTCCTGCACAAGACAGCTCCTGTGAACCTAACCACGCCTAACCTCACACTCCATGAATTTATCTTGCTGCTTCTTGAATGTATGAATCGTATTGGCACCCACAGCATGACTCCCGAGCCGGTTCCACTCATATATCACTCTGTTGATTAACCAGTTCTTGCCTATGTCTTTGTTGAATCTGAATGTATCCAACTTGAACTCATGGTTACGTGTCCTACCTGGCTCACCAAAACCTTATTAACATCATCACTATTTACAAATTTAATTGACTAACATAATCTGAGCTCATATAGATTTTAGCTTTTCATTTCAAGAACTTTTGTAAGGTTGTCAACAAAAATATGAAAAAAAAAATGTATAATAATGTGCTTCAGGTTGTATGTTGTGTATGTGATGTCATGTAATGTGCTGTGGTGTGGTAATGCTGTGGTGTCATGTCATGTGATGTGGCGTGGTGTGATGCTGTGGTATGCTGTTACGTGGTGTTCCTGTCATCTTACCCGCGGCGTTACGGACAGGGATGTGACCTCTAGGTATAAGGACATAGGGTGTGGCCAGCGGTGCGGCGGTGTGGCGGTGTGGGAGTGAGGCGTGAAGAGTTAGGAGATGTGGCTGAAGGGGCGTGGTTGGGAGATAGAGATGGAGAGGTCAAGGTTGTGGGCCTGGAGGGTGTGGTTGGGGCGGGTGGCGTTGATGTGTGTGTGTGTGTGTGTGTGTGTGTGTGTTAAGCTACTCTACATGGCAACAGTATTTTCTGGGGAGGAGTCTTTATATAAACAAACACAAGAACATGAAAACAATAATACTAATAACAATAAAAAAACAGCAATGATCACAAAAATAAAGCACTGTAAACCTGTCTATATAATGTGACTGCTTGCTTGTCTGTCGTTGTCTACTAGCGGTTACTAATGTTTGTTTCGCTGTCTTTGTCTATTGGCGTGTACCCAAGCGGCGCCTTCTGTAGATAAAACCCAAGTCTATATATACCAGGTCAAGTCACTCTGCTTCCAAACTGCGACCGGTACGCGCAGGAGGCGGTTTTGGGGCGGAGCAGTGGGATGACGTCACTTGGAGCTATAAAAAAAAAAAAAAAAAAAAAATACCCGCCAGTTCAGGGGTGACTAAAATTGGGGCCGTATGTACACTCTGGATGTGCATTCTCGCCTTCTTTCACAGCGCGTTCAGGCAAGCCACTGACGAAAAAATGTCTTTTTATTGTGCTATTGCGTGACTGTAATTCCAATGCCTACAAACGGGTGTGTGAGGGAGGGTATGTTAAAGTGATTGATTCAAATTAGTCCGTCTTCCGTCGTTTTCTCTAAATCCCTGTTTCTACATTCTCTAGTTTGGCTCAAAGTAACGTCACGCATAAACCACGCCTCTGCCGTGTCTCCTTCCATAAACCTGCGTATGACTTGACTAGGTATATATAGACTTAAGATAAAACAACGCAGCACCTCAGAGCCACTCGGTTACGTCTTCCTTCTCGATCAGGCCGCGATCCACCGCCTTCCTCACGAAGTCCCGCGTGGCCTCCCTCTCGGCCGTGTTGGGGCTGTAGTAGTTCCTGGCTGTGGACGAGGAGAGAATGAGGATAAAAGAACGTCTTGGTGGAATGCGTGAAAGAAAGAAATTTGAGTTGAATATAAAAGAACGTCTTGGTGGAACGCGTGAAAGAAAGAAATTTGAGTTGAATATAAAAGAACGTCTTGGTGGAACGCGTGAAAGAAAGAAATTTGAGTTGAATATAAAAGAACGTCTTGGTGGAACGCGTGAAAGAAAAAAAATTGAGTTGAATATAAAAGAACGTCTTGGTGGAACGCGTGAAAGAAATAAATTTGAGTTGAATATAAAAGAACGTCTTGGAGGAACGCGTGAAAGAAAAAAAATTGAGTTGAATATAAAAGAACGTCTTGGTGGAACGCGTGAAAGAAAGAAATTTGAGTTGAATATAAAAGAACGTCTTGGTGGAACGCGTGAAAGAAAGAAATTTGAGTTGAATATAAAAGAACGTCTTGGTGGAACGCGTGAAAGAAAAAAAATTGAGTTGAATATAAAAGAACGTCTTGGTGGAACGCGTGAAAGAAAGAAATTTGAGTTGAATATAAAAGAACGTCTTGGTGGAACGCGTGAAAGAAAGAAATTTGAGTTGAATATAAAAGAACGTCTTGGTGGAACGCGTGAAAGAAAGAAATTTGAGTTGAATATAAAAGAACGTCTTGGTGGAACGCGTGAAATAAATAAATTTGAGTTGAATATAAAAGAACGTCTTGGAGGAATGGAAAGAAAGAAATTTGAGTTGAAGGAGGAAGGAAACAAATAGACATATCGACACCCTCATAAAATAATCGCCTAGGTCACTTTTCACCGATTTCCAGGTTTTTGTCTACATCAATTTTTCAACATGTGACGCCCACTTCTGTATAGTTGCCGTCGTCATTCAGGGTTTGAGTGTTCTAGAATTGACCTTCTCATTTCTGCCTAAATCTTAAGACAAATGAGATAATGACAGTTCTTTTTTGATTTCCTGTAAAGTAGAAAATAATGACTTAGGCGGTTTGTTTACGAAGGTGACGAATATACTGATTGGAAATGGAAGGAAGTATACTGCATAGGTCTTAGTTAAATGAGGGAAAAAAAGGGATTATTGACTTTGATTAATTTAGGAAAGAAAAGAGATTGAGTTGGAGGAGGAAGGAAATAATGACTTAGGCGGTTTGTTTACGAAGGTGACGAATATACTGATTGGAAATGGAAGGAAGTATACTGCATAGGTCTTAGTTAGATGAGGGAAGAAAAGGGATTATTGACTTTGATTAATTTAGGAAAGAAAAGAGATTGAGTTGGAGGAGGAAGGAAATAAGTAGATATATATTGACTGTAGGTTAAAAAAAAGATTGAGGTGAGAGAAATACACAATACACATCTTGACTGAATGTGGAAAGAAAGGATTGTGGAAATGGAAGGAAGTATACTGCATAGGTCTTGGTTAAATGAGGGGAGAAAAGGAATTATTGACTTTGATTAATTTAGGAAAGAAAAGAGACTGAGTTGGAGGAGGAAGGAAATGCATAGATCTTGACTGTAGGTTAAAAAAAAAAGATTGAGGTGAGGGAGAAAGGAAATACACACATCTTGACTGAATGTGGAAAGAAAGGAGTTCGGTTTGTAAATGGAAGGAAGTACTTACGTCTTGTTTGAGAGTGTAAAAGAGTAATTTGAGTGGAAGGAGAGAGGAGATACTTAGGCCATGGATAACGCGGAAAGAAAGGAATAGAAGTTGAAGGATAGAGGAAACACATTGATCTTGACTGTAGGTTAAAAAGAAAGGGATTTATTTGAAGGAGAGAGGAGATACTTCGGCCATGGATAATGTGGAAAGAAAGGAATAGAAGTTGAAGGATAGAGGAAATACATTGATTTTGACTACAGTTTAAAAAGAAAGGGATTTATTTGAAGGAGAGAGGAGATACTTAGGCCATGGATAATGCGGAAAGAAAGAAATAGAAGTTGAAGGATAGAGGAAATACATTGATCTTAACTGCAGGTAAAAAAAAAAAAAAAAAAAAAAAGATTGAGTTGAAGAAGAAAGGGATTACATACATCTTTAAGAACGAAGAAATAAAAGGGGTAAAAAAAATAATTAAAGAAGAAAATAAAAGTATGTTGACCTAATTAAAAAGAAAGTTGCAAGGAGCAGTGAGTAGCGGGCTTTTTTTTCACATTTGTTTCCTTTTTTTTTATGCCCTTGAACTGACTCCTCTGCTGTTAAAGAAAAAAAAAAATCATTACCGTATTCAAAAAGCAAATTTCATCCCTCCTTACCTGTTCCCTTGATCGGCGTCCATCCCGGGCAGGTAACCGTCGCGCGCCACTTGAGCTCCCACCTGTAGAAGTGTGGACTGCGGTTGAGGGTGCAATAGTGGTCCACGATGTTGATCTCGCGGTCCACGTACAAGCGACTGTGGCGGGGGAGAGGGGGAGATGTAAGGGGGATGAGGGAGTGATGGGGAAGGAGGGGAATGGTGTAGTTGTGTCGTGAGGGGTGGTGGTGAGGGGAGGAGGGTCGTGTGAGGGTTATGAGAGGGAGGTTGTTGGGAGTGGATGTGGTGAGGGGAGAGAGGGGGGGGAGGGAGGTGGTGAGAGGGGGGTGAAGGGAGGGAAGGATAGTGTGGTAGGGAGATGGGTGTGTATGGTATGGTTGGGGAGAGAAAGGGAGGGAAAGGGAGAGCGATGTAAGAGAGAGAGAGAGAGAGAGAGAGAGAGAGAGAGAGAGAGAGAGAGAGAGAGAGAGAGAGAGAGAGAGAGAGAGAGAGAGAGAGAGAGAGAGAGAGAGAGAAGGGTTTCCACAGTAGGGGAGAGAAAGAGAAGGTAAATGGGAGAGTAAATGTAAAAAACAAAAACAAAACATAAACAACAAAAAGGAAAAAGGAGTAAGTGAAAGAGTAAAAAAAAGATAAAGAAAGTGAGTGAAATTGAGTGGGAGTGAGAGAGGAAGTGATAGTGACCTTGGCAATGACAGTGACCTTCTCGCCGGAACTCGTGGGATGATAGTGACTGGCGCCGGAGGGAGAGTGATTAATGGCGTCCTGGTGATAGTGGGGAGGAGGAACACAAAGGATGAACAAACAACAGCAGACCTGCTGGTCCTTACGAGGCTGTTTGTGACAAACTACACTAACTATCTAATCAAATTTGGAAGATGAAGGACAGCAAAGGCGAAGGCTCCTCCCCACCCCCCCCATCCCTCCAGCCAAAGCTGGCAGGAAAGGAAGAAGAACCATGCAGCATGGAAAAACTGCATGGAAATTATGTAGGAAAGAGGAAAGAATTACCATTACTGGTACCATTTACCGGACGATAAAAACGGAAAAGGTCACCAGTATTCGAAAGAACTTAATTAACGTTATTACGACAATGAGTAATATCTTAGTTGCTGGTTGGTTTCAAAATACTTGTCTAATCTATTCTTGAAGGCCGTATTTGTTGTACTATCAACGACATCACAGGGTAGAGAGTTCCACACATTAACAACTCAATTGAAGAAGAAGTGTTTAGCTTCGTGTGATGAGAATCTTTTACCACTTATCTTGAAATTGTTATTTCTTCTTGTTCTATTTGATCGACCAATTGTAATCATCCGCATTAATATCACTGAATCCTTTAAACATTTTAAACATTTCTATTAGATCGCCTCGCATTCTTCGTTTTGATAGGTTGAATAAATTTACTTCTTTAAGCCTTTGTTCATAAGATAAATTTCTCAACCAAGGAATCATCTTTGTTACTCTCCGTTGAACCTGTTCTAACTTTTCTTCGTCTTTTCTGTAGTAGGGAGACCGAAACTGTACACAGTACTCTAGACGGGGTCGAACCAGCAAATTATACAGTTTTAATATTACTTTTTCCAATTTATTATTAAAGACTCGTCAGATGAAACCAAGCAATTTGTTTGCAGTTTTAACTACCTCTGAACAATGCTGACCGGGCTTTAAATCGCTTGATATAATGATTCCAAGATCCTTTTCATTACTTACTGCAGAAAGTTGTTGGCCATTCATTACGTACTGAACGCGATTGTTTCCGACGTGTAATACTTTACATTTGTCAACGTTAAATTTCATTTGCCATTGATTCGCCCAACGTGCAAGTCGATCTAGATCTGAATGTAATGCTTCTTCGTCGAGTGTCGTCGTTACCTTTTTAGTGATTTTTGTGTCATCAGCAAATTTTGATATTTTGTAAGTGAGTCCATCATCGATATCATTAACATAAATTAAGAAGAGCATGGGACCAAGCACTGATCCTTGAGGTACGCCGCGTCTGACATCGAGCCAGTTAAATGAAAAAAAAACGTTTAGAACTACTCTCTGTCTCCGCTCAGAGAGCCAGTCCACAAGCCAAGTGTGAATGTTACCTGAGATACCATGCGCCAATAGTTTGCTGAGCAATCGTTTGTGAGGAGGAAGAGGAGGAGGGGGAGGAGGAGGAAGAAAAGGAAGAAAAAGAAGAGAAAGAAGAAAAAAAGCAAGAAAAAGAAGAGGAGGAGCAAGAGGAGGAGGAGGAAATAGAAAAATATGAAAATGGTGTGGGAAAGAAGAAAGAGGAAGCATAGGAGGAAGAAGAGAGAGAGAGAGAGAGAGAGAGAGAGAGAGAGAGAGAGAGAGAGAGAGAGAGAGAGAGAGAGACACACAAGAAATAAATAGATATCTCATTGTACCACACATTCTCTCTCTCTCTCTCTCTCTCTAACTCACTTTATCGCGGTGTCGGCCACGGAGGACAGTATGGCGGAGAAGTCGAACCCCTGTACAGGAGTCGGGGCGTGCAGCACCCCAGCCACCACCACCACAGCCACCAGGAGGGACACATATCCGCGGGCCATGCTGCTGGGGAGAGAGAGAGAGAGAGAGAGAGAGAGAGAGAGAGAGAGAGAGAGAGAGAGAGAGAGAGAGAGTTAAAAATTAGTTAAATAATGCAAACTTTAGTATTTTTTTACAATAAAGGAGACGGCTCAAGGGCAACAAAAAGTGCAAAAAAAAAAAAAAAAAAGCCCGCTATTCGCCGCTCCCATTATAGAGAGGTCAATTTCGGACTACTACTACTAATACTACTACTACTACTCCTACTACTACTTAGCTTCGGACTCATTTCTGTAGATACCTGGCACAAATTAACAAGTATGAAGCAGGTAGACACAAGATATATGCAGCCCCAAGATATGTTTTCCTTTTTTTCTTTTTTTACCCTTTTAATCACTTCACGCCAAATCTTACCTGCAGAAGGGATGAAGGAAGGGAGGGAGGCAGGGAGGGTCACGAATCCACCAGCAGCAACAGAACCAGCCGATAGAGGAGCAGAGTATCTTCCCTCGTCTGCTGTCCGATGCTAACTGACGGGTGTGAGATGCATAACACTGATCTTTAAATATCCCAGCCTCGATGAACTTTGGGGAAAACACCGCCACTGCCACCCCACCCTCCCAACCCCCCTAACACCACCACCACCACCACCATGCAATACTAGGAAAGAAGAGGAGGAGCAGCAGGATTTAGAGGGTGACATCACGTGACTCTGACCCTTGAGACACTCGCAACAGACGCTGGAATTCCCTAGTCAGTCCTCCTTGTTTTGACTCTTATGTTTGTTTGTGTGTTTATCCCTGAGTGGTTGAGGAGTGTAACGTTTTGGTAGTGTCACGCCCCCTTCCCCTTTTGTTGGCTTCCACTGTGACTCCTTGTTAGTGTGGGGGGGAGGGGGGGAGGGGGTAGTAAAGGGGGGGGGTGAGGTTTTAATGTCAAAGATAATTTCAAGGGGGGGGAATTCCGTTTGCTTCTTCTTTTTCTTCTTATTCTTCTTGTTGTTGTTGTTCATCTTATTCTTGTTTTCTTGTTTTTTTTTCTAGTTCTTGTTATTGTTCTTTTATTTATTTATTTCCTTTCATTTTTTCTTCTTACTGTCTTTTTTTTTTTCTCCTTATTATTCTTGTTGTTGTTCATTTTGTTCTTGTTCTCTTCTTGTTTTTGTTCTTGTTCTTCTTGTTCTTCGTTTATTTATTTATTTCCTTTCGTTTTTTCGTCGTGTGTGTGTGTGTGTGTGTGTGTGTGTGTGTGTGTGTGTGTGTGTGTGTGTTGACCCGAGTGCTCCTGACCTACCATTATGAACAGGAAAATCAACAAGCGAACATTCACATCAACATTCTCCTCAAGTTAAATTCGACACCATCATTGTAACACATTTACCCACGACAACGCTGTTAAAAGATTAATATAGGCGTGTCATTTTATCTAAGGAAACAACAGCTGCATTTTTATCCAAGGAAACAACAGGTGCATTTTTATCCAAGGAAACAACAGCTGCATTTTTATCCAAGGAGACAACAGCTGCATTTTTATCCAAGGAAACAACAGCTGCATTTTTATCCAAGGAAACAACAGCTGCATTTTTATCTAAGGAAACAACAGCTGCATTTTTATCCAAGGAAACAACAGCTGCATTTTTATCCAAGGAAACAACAGCTGCATTTTTATCCAAGGAAACAACAGCTGCATTTTTACATGAAACGAATCTTCTGAATACACCACAGGAAGCAGAACGTTCCCTCGATGTGTTGCAAGGGGAACGAAAGCGTGACCAAAAGTCTATTTATAGTAACTTAAATATATCGTCACCCTCATAAAATAATCGGCTAAGTCACTTTTCATCGATTTCCATGTGTTTGTCTACATCAGTTTTTCATCATGTGACGCCCATTTTTGTACAGTTGCCTTCGTCATTCAAGGTTAGGTTAGATTAGGTTGTTTTTATCTACATCAATTTTTCATCATGTGACGCCCATTTTTGTACGGTTGCCTTCGTCATTCAAGGTTAGGTTAGGTTAGGTTGTTTTTGTCTACATCAATTTTTCATCATGTGACGCCCATTTCTGTATAGTTGCCTTCGTCATTCAGGGTTAGGTTAGGTTAGGTTAGGTTTGGTTAGGTTGTTTTTGTCTACATCAATTTTTCATCATGTGACGCCCATTTTTGTATAGTTGCCTTCGTCATTCAGGGTTTGAGTGTTCTAGAATTAGCCTTTTCATTTCTGCCTAATGACAGTTCTTTTCTGATTTCCTGAAAAGTAGAAAATAATGACTTAGGCGGTTTATTTACGAAGGTGACGAATATATTGGTTGGAAATGGAAGGAAGTATACTGCATAGGTCTTGGTTAAATGAGGGAAGAAAAGGGATTATTGACTTTGATTAATTTAGGAAAGAAAAGAGATTGAGTTGGAGGAGGAAGGAAATAATGACTTTGGCGGTTTGGTTACGAAGGTGACGATATGGATTTGGCGTGATGGAAGTGGGGAAGACAGGCGTGTAGTTCAGTGTCCTCGTCAAGGCTGCCAAATTTCACGTTCTCTGAGGAAAGGAAGCCCATGTTGCCATTATACGAACTCTGAGGATACGAACTTTGAGGATACGAACTCTGAGGATACGAACTCTGAGGATACGAACTTTGAGGATACGAACTCTGAGGATACGAACTCTGAGGATACGAACTCTGAGGATACGAACTTTGAGGATACGAACTCTGAGGATACGAACTCTGAGGATACGAACTCTGAGGATACGAACTTTGAGGATACGAACTCTGAGGATACGAACTCTGAGGATACGAACTCTGAGGATACGAACTCTGAGGATACGAACTTTGAGGATACGAACTCTGAGGATACGAACTTTGAGGATACGAACTCTGAGGATACGAACTTTGAGGATACGAACTCTGAGGATGCAGACTATGAGGATACGAACTCTGAGGATACGAACTTTGAGGATACGAACTCTGAGGATACGAACTCTGAGGATACGAACTCTGAGGATACGAACGCTGAGGATACGAACTTTGAGGATACGAACGCTGAGGATACGAACTTTGAGGATACGAACTCTGAGGATACGAACTTTGAGGATACGAACTCTGAGGATACGAACTCTGAGGATACGAACTCTGAGGATACGAACTTTGAGGATACGAACTCTGAGGATACTAACTCTGAGGATACGAACTTTGAGGATACGAACTCTGAGGATACGAACTTTGAGGATACGAACTCTGAGGATACGAACTTTGAGGATACGAACTCTGAGGATACGAACGCTGAGGATACGAACTTTGAGGATACGAACTCTGAGGATACGAACTCTGAGGATACGAACTTTGAGGATACGAACTTTGAGGATACGAACTCTGAGGATACGAACTTTGAGGATACGAACTTTGAGGATACGAACTCTGAGGATACGAACTTTGAGGATACGAACTTTGAGGATACGAACTTTGAGGATACGAACTTTGAGAATACGAACTTTGAGGATACGAACTCTGAGGATACGAACTTTGAGGATACGAACTTTGAGGATACGAACTCTGAGGATACGAACTCTGAGGATACGAACTCTGAGGATACGAACTCTGAGGATACGAACTTTGAGGATACGAACTTTGAGGATACGAACTTTGAGGATACGAACTCTGAGGATACGAACTTTGAGGATACGAACTTTGAGGATACGAACGCTGAGGATACGAACTCTGAGGATACGAACTTTGAGGATACGAACTTTGAGGATACGAACTCTGAGGATACGAACTCTGAGGATACGAACTTTGAGGATACGAACTCTGAGGATACGAACTCTGAGGATACGAACTCTGAGGATACGAACTCTGAGGATACGAACTTTGAGGATACGAACTCTGAGGATACGAACGCTGAGGATACGAACTCTGAGGATACGAACTTTGAGGATACGAACTTTGAGGATACGAACTCTGAGGATACGAACTTTGAGGATACGAACTCTGAGGATACGAACTTTGAGGATACGAACTTTGAGGATACGAACTCTGAGGATACGAACTTTGAGGATACGAACTTTGAGGATACGAACTTTGAGGATACGAACTTTGAGGATACGAACTTTGAGGATACGAACTCTGAGGATACGAACTTTGAGGATACGAACTTTGAGGATACGAACTCTGAGGATACGAACTTTGAGGATACGAACTCTGAGGATACGAACTTTGAGGATACGAACTCTGAGGATACGAACTTTGAGGATACGAACTCTGAGGATACGAACTTTGAGGATACGAACTCTGAGGATACGAACTTTGAGGATACGAACTCTGAGGATACGAACTCTGAGGATACGAACTTTGAGGATACGAACTCTGAGGATACGAACTTTGAGGATACGAACTTTGAGGATACGAACTTTGAGGATACGAACTTTGAGGATACGAACTTTGAGGATACGAACTCTGAGGATACGAACTCTGAGGATACGAACTCTGAGGATACGAACGCTGAGGATACGAACTTTGAGGATACGAACTTTGAGGATACGAACTCTGAGGATACGAACTTTGAGGATACGAACTCTGAGGATACGAACTCTGAGGATACGAACTTTGAGGATACGAACTCTGAGGATACGAACTCTGAGGATACGAACTCTGAGGATACGAACTTTGAGGATACGAACTTTGAGGATACGAACTCTGAGGATACGAACTCTGAGGATACGAACTCTGAGGATACGAACTTTGAGGATACGAACTCTGAGGATACGAACTCTGAGGATACGAACTCTGAGGATACGAACTCTGAGGATGGTGCCATTATACGAACTGTGAGGAAAGGAAGCCTATTTTGCCATTATACGAACTTAAACGACAAATTACTACACTGAATTCAGTCTGAGTTTGTGCGAAATTTTATGTTCTTTTTTTGCAATGGAAATACCCGGGAATACAACAGTGACTAACCGGGAAGTCCACCAGTAGGGTCAGTGATTGGTGTTTACGTAATAGGGAAGTCCACCAGTAGGGTCAGTGATTGGTGTATACATAATAGGGAAGTCCACCAGTAGGATAAGTGATTGGTGTATACATAATAGGGAAGTCCACCAGTAGGATAAGTGATTGGTGTATACATAATAGGGAAGTCCACCAGTAGGATAAGTGATTGGTGTATACGTAATAGGGAAGTCCACCAGTAGGATAAGTGATTGGTGTATACGTAATAGGGAAGTCCACCAGTAGGATAAGTGATTGGTGTATACGTAATAGGGAAGTCCACCAGTAGGGTCAATGATTGGTGTTTACGTAATAGGGAAGTCCACCAATAGGATAAGTGATTGGTGTATACATAATAGGAAAGTCCACCAATAGGATAAGTGATTGGTGTATACATAATAGGAAAGTCCACCAATAGGATAAGTGATTGGTGTATACATAATAGGAAAGTCCACCAATAGGATAAGTGATTGGTGTATGCATAATAGGGAAGTCCACCAATAGGATAAGTGATTGGTGTATACATAATAGGGAAGTCCACCAATAGGATAAGTGATTGGTGTATACATAATAGGGAAGTCCACCAGTAGGATAAGTGATTGGTGTAATATATGCGAGAGGCGTGCGGAGCCATCGTTTCCCATCGTCAGCAATGTAAAAAGAGTTCGAACCAACGATAACATTTTCAGATTGACGATATAGTTTTTGCGGGCCGACGGAAATGCAGTCGTTGGAGGATGCGGTCATTGCTCCGAGTTGTGACGCAGATGCAACGGTGCCAGATTGTCGTACTCAGCCGATTATATTTCCCGACTTTTTACCCCTAAACTGTCTTCTGGACTCCAATAACGAAACTCATTTATAGTTATCGTTAAAAGAGTTAGATCCTGATGTTTCTTGGCAATAGTTAGGCGTCAGAAACCTTTTTTTTATGCCCTTGAACTGACTCCTCTGCTGTAAAAAAAAAAAAAAAAAATATTATGCTCTGAGTACGACAATCTGGCAATGGTGCGCAGATGCATCCAACAACCGGAACCAATGCACATAAAAGGGATGGTCCCTGTGGTCTGCGGTCTCCAACAAGGCTCTGACTGTCTATACGTTTCTGTGGAGCGGCGTGACGTCCACATTACCAGTTACTGATCGGAAACAGGAAAAAAGTTCAGTGAGTCATACGGATGAGTGGCCTGCGCTTGGTGATCTGAATGCCGTGGGTTGTCGCCATCTTTGCTACACAACTGAAATCGGTAATGTCAGCCGCTTCCTTCCCTCACATCAACTACTTCCAAAGGTCACAAAGGGGATAAGTAGAGTCCCAATGAGTGTTTCTTTAGGCTCAAGGTAGAAAAGAAGGGTTAAACCATCACCAGGGTCATAAAACTATCCCTGGAAATGCCCACAACTCCTAGGAAAGCCTTGTCAATTATGTGAGCTTGGAATATGACCCTAAGAACACTGTGGATTCAGAGGCAGGAGCTCACACACACACACACACACACACACCCTACTGAACGGTCACGGCTGGACGCCCAAACAAGGAAGAATATGCGAGGCGTTGGTCTTCGTAGCGAGCTTTTCCAGTCACGCCTTCATCATATTTGCCGGAAAGTACTGAGAGAAAAGATGCAGCAAAGTATTTTGTTTGTGGCGTTCTTAAATGATATATATACCAATTGGCTGTATTATCCTCCTCCTCCTCCTCCTCCTCCTCTTCTTATTTTCCTCTCCCATACATCTCGTACATACATACCTTCATCTAAATTATCTACGCCTTATTTCCTCCTCCTCCTCCTCCTCCTCCTCTTCTTATTTTCCTCTCCCATACATCTCATACATACATACCTTCATTTAAATTATCTACGCCTTATTTCCTCCTCCTCCTCCTCCTCTTCTTCTTTTCCTCTCCCATACATCTCATACATACATACCTTCATTTAAATTATCTACACCTTATTTCCTCCTCCTCCTCCTCCTCCTCTTTTCCTTTCCCATACATCTCATACATACATACCTTCATTTAAATTATCTACACCTTCCCATTCCTCCTCCTCCTCTTCCTCTTCCTCTTTTCCTTTCCCATACATCTCATACATACATACTTTCATCTAAATTATCAACACCTTATTTCCCATTCCTCCTCCTCTTCTTCTTTTCCTCTCCTATACATCTCTTACATACATACCTTCATTTAAATTATCTACACCTTATTTCCCATTCCTCCTCCTCCTCCTTCCCTCTCCTATACATCTCATACATATATAACTTTATCTAAATTATCTACACCCCACTTTCTATTCCTCCTCCTCCTCCTTCTCCTTCCCCTCCTTCTCCTCTTGGCCCTTCTCCTCTTCCCTTTCCTCCTTCTCCCCCTCCTCCACGCCCTCGTCACGCTGCAGAGGACGTCCAAGGCTTTGTAAGACTCGCCATCGCCCTTACCTTGTATAAAATTCTTGTAGTTGAGGTAGACCGCGCGCTACAGTGTAAAAGGCCAGGTAGACTACACGTTAAAGTAGCACCTAATCATCATCACCATCATCATTTTCAGTTTGTTAATTCGTATATATTTTTTTTTCATGGTCTGGAAATTCTTCGTTGTATGTTTATCTTATTTATTCAAACTTCTAAAGAGTGAAACATAAATCAACGAATAACTTGAAATTTGCAGTAAAGAAACATTTAAAAAAAATAAATAGTCGTGTCATTCGAGAGAGAGAGAGAGAGAGAGAGAGAGAGAGAGAGAGAGAGAGAGAGAGAGAGAGAGAATGTGCATTTGGCTAAATCTGCTCGAAACATCAAAACATTCCATTGTATATTTTTTCCTCTCTTTCAATATTTTTATTTTATTTTGGGTTCCTCTTGCCTCCGTTCTGCGTATTGGTGTTTCTTTTTTCTTTCTACTTAATCCTTCTTATACTTCTTTCTATCTCTCTATACTTCAACATCTTTATTTTTTTCTCTTTATTTTTTTCTTTCTACTTAATCCTTCTTATACTTCTTTCTATCTATCTATACTTCAACATCTTTATTTTTTTCTCTTTTTTTCTTTCTACTTAATCCTTCTTATACTTCTTTCTATCTCTCTATACTTCTTCATCTATATTTTTTTCTCTTTATTTTTTTCTTTCTACTTAATCCTTCTTATACTTCTTTCTATCTCTCTATACTTCTACATCTTTATTTTTTTCTTTCTATTTTCCTTTCTACTTAATCCTTCTTATACTTCTTTCTATCTATCTATACTTCTCCATCTTTGTTTTTTTCTTTCTTTTTTTCTTTCCTTCTTAATCCTTCTTATACTTCTATCTATCTATCTATACTTCTTCATCTATATTTTTTCTCTTTCTATTTTTCGCTCTCTATGAAGTCAGTGTCGTCACATCCGGCTGTTCCCTTTCTTTTACTTTTCTGTTTCTTTTCTTTAACTGTCTAAAATTTACCTTCTATGTGATTTTTTTTTTCTATCCAACACCTCTCTCTCTCTCTCTCTCTCTCTCTCTCTCTCTCTCTCTTCTCCCGAGTAAAAAATGACTGAAGAGCGAGCGAGCGGACAGGAAGGGTACAGGAAAGAGACCGGATGGAGACAAGAAAGGCCACACTGGTATTAGACTTGTCGCTTGCGTGTTTGTTTGTCATGTTTAGCGATGATTCAGTCAGCGGCAGTGGTTACCGCGTTGCTGTGTATTCTTCTACTTCTTTTTCTTTTTCTTCTTCTTATTATTATTCTTTTTCTTCTACTTCTTTTAACTACTACTACTACTACTACTACTACTACTACTACTACTACTACTACTACTACTACTACATAAATGATACCTCCACCCATGTTTATTTTCCCGACACATAATCATGGAGGGCTCCATAGCTTGGAGGTCATTAGCCCCAACTCTGTTCGCTAATGACTGTGGCATCCAACCATATCACTAATACTACCTGACACTAAATCACCTATCATCTATTACGTCTAGATCCCCCTTTCCTTCCCTACTCAAGTCACTCCCGACCCACCCTAATGTCACTCTCCACCACTGTGGCTTCATAGTCCCTGGAATTCCCCGAAGTTGATGAATCATATGACCGTGTCCCCTTGTTAGAGAGAGAGAGAGAGAGAGAGAGAGAGAGAGAGAGAGAGGGTGTGAGGTGTATCAAAACTGGGTTACGTGACATGACCTGACCTCCACCCAAATCCAAATCCACATCCTTACTACTACTACTACTACTACTACTGCTACTACTACTACTACTACTACTACTGCTGCAACTGTTATTATTATTATTATTATTATTATTATTATTATTATTATTATTATTATTATTATTATTATTACTACTACTACTACTACTACTACTACTACTACTACTGCTACTCAGTGTTACCACCTCCCCCCACATTCCTCTCCCCTCCGCACTCCCCCCTCCCCTCATCCTGACTTTCCTTCCCCTCCCTCCCCTCCCCTTCCTCTCTCCCTTCCTCCCCTCCCCTCTCTCTCTCTCCCCCTTCTTTCCTATTCTTCCCTGGAATTCCCCGAAGTTGATGAATCATATGACCGTGTCCCCTTGTTAGAGAGAGAGAGAGAGAGAGAGAGAGAGAGAGAGAGAGAGAGAGAGAGAGAGAAGTGGATGAGGTGGGTGTGAGGTGTATCAAAACTGGGTTACGTGACATGACCTGACCTCCACCCAAATCCAAATCCACATCCTTGCCACATCCCCTTCCACCTCGTTCCTCCCTCCACCTCTTTCCCCCCTCCTCCATGACAAACCACCATCACCCTAAACTCCTCCATCACCCCCTCCACCTCTCCACCCTCCGTTCCACCTCCCTGCTCTCCTCTGCTCTCTGCTCCCTACCCTGATGCCCTTGCTCCTGCCCATCTCGGCCCTTTAGTAAGCCTTTCCTTTACTATATGTGTCTTTGTTGTTGTTGATGGTTTTGGTGGTGGTGGTGGTGATGGTCGGGGTGGTGTGAGGGAAGGGAGAGGGAAGTTGTAGTAGTGGTAGTGGTGGTGGTGCTAGTAGTAGTAATAGTAGCAACAGTAGTAGTAGTAGTAGTAGTAGTAGTAGTAGTAGTAGTAGTAGTAGTAGAAGAGATGATAATGGTAATAGCAAGGGAGGATGAATAAGTTTAAAAAAGAAGCAATTTATAATCTCAGTAAATAAAACAGTTGAAAAAAAATAGTAGTAGTAGTAGTAGTAGTAGTAGTAGAAGAAATGATGATAGTACAAGCAAGGGAGGATGAATAAGTTTAAAAAAAGAAGCAATTCATAATCTCAGTAAATAAAACAGACGAAAGAAGTAAAAAGAAAACAATACGAGAATGCTTATCACAAAGTACGGTAAAACAACAGGACGAATAAATATGCAAAGAAGAATAGAGAAAAGTGAAATAAAATAACTTAGGACGGCCATGACCAACAAACAAGAAGGAAAGAATATGCCAAAAAGAGATAGATAGAGGGAAAGATAGATAGCATAGAATAGTAGATAGATATACGAACAAAAGGGAAAGAATAGAGCAAAAAGAGAGATAGAGAGACAGATGGACAGATAGATAGAAAAAGAGAGGGAAACAACAACAACAACAACAACAACAATAACAACAAAAGAACTTAGATGCAGGAATAGTGGAAAAAATCTTAATGGCTTGAATCTGATAATGTAGTCCCACTAAATAAGGAGTTGACATCAATTATATATACTTCAGACACACTGGGCGTGGAGAAGAGATACGTACACGATTTATGAGAGAGAGAGAGAGAGAGAGAGAGAGAGAGAGAGAGAGAGAGAGAGAGAGAGAGAGAGATTGGATAGAAACAAAAATCACATAGAAGGTAAATTTTAGAAAGTTAAAGAAAAGAAACAAAAATTAAAAGAAAATAAAGTTTGAATACATGAAGAAAGAAAACAAATACACATAGATCGCACTTAATAAACAAACAAATAAACATATAAACAAGGGTTACTTAAATTATGTTATAAGCAAAAAAAAAAAAAAAAAGTAAATTAAATAAATGTATCTCCGTTCAAACTAACTTGACATATTAGCTCCTCCCCCTTCTCCATTTAACGTTCCTCATTGGTCAGTCCACACACAAGCCACGCCCTTTCTCTAACTCGCCTGCATGTGATTGGTGGATGCAGGGAAAGGTCGAATCTTATTTATGGACCCTGGAAAAAATAATGAGCTGTTGCTATTAAAGGCCTTGTCACTTAATATCTAGACAGTGTAAGTTACCAAAAAAAATATGGAAGAAAGAAGAATATGAAAGGAAAATGATAAAGGGAGGGAATATTGAAACACTGATAATAATTCAAGCGTGGAAAGGAGGCAGAGAGACATGGGCGAGGGAAAAGAGAAAGGGATGGAAAACCAAAGAAAAAACAAAAGCATGAATATTATGGAAAACACACGGAGAAGAAAAACTGTGCGTGAGAAGTGGAGGAAGGCTGAAGGATGGAAGGGATGAGTGAATAAATAACAGAAGAAAGGGAAAGTATATGTGTTGAAAGGGAATGGGAAGGAAATGGAGACAGGAGACAAAGAAAAGAGAAATGAATGAGTGGAAAGGAAGAAAGATGAAAATAAGAAAAAGGAAATATTAGGGAAAACGTAAAAAAATAAAATAATGGAGGGAATAGAAAAACAACACTGATGAAGAAAGAGAACTGAATGAAAATGGAAAGGAAGAGAGAATTTAATAGACACCAGAGAGATAGAAGGAAAGAAGAAAAGAGAAGCAAATAGAATGTAAATAAAAAAAAAATAATGGAGGTGCTACAGACAAAGTATAAATAAGAAACGAAAAGGGAATGAAAGTGGAAAGGAAGACAATTTAAGACACCAGAGAGATAGAAGAAAAGCAGAAAAGAGAAGCAAATAGAATGTAAATAAAAAAAACAATGGAGGTGGTACAGACAAAGTAAATAAGAAACAAAAAGGGAATGAAAGTGGAAAGAGAAATAATTTAACAAAGTCCCAAGAAAGATGGAAGAAAAGGAAGGAGGTAAACATGATGGACAGAGAAGAAAAATGATAATGGAGATGATGGCCAAAAAAGGATAGTGGAAATAAATAAATAATATAGTAAAGGCGCAAGAAAGATAAGAAAAGAGAAATAAATATAATTGAAAGAGAAAAAAACCCTATTATATTGCGGTGCTAGAAAGGAGAGAAGAAAAACAAACAAACAAACAAACAAAAACTAAAAAGAATTGTATACGTAAATGAAGTAGAAAATGAAGAAAAAAAAATGCAAGGTTGATAGAAATAGAGAAAAAAAGTAAATGCATTGGAAATTGAAAAAAGTTAATGAAAAAGAATGAAATGAAATGAAAAGGAAATGGGAAAAGTGGATCACACGTTTATTATTACGTTATCGAGGCAGGGAAGGTGTGTGTGTGTGTGTGTGTGTGTGTGTGTGTGTGTGTGTGTGTGTGTGTGTGAATACATGATAATATCCCTCAGTTCTTGCATTTAACCCCCCACCCCCATCTCTCTCTCTCTCTCTCTCTCTCTCTCTGTGGGAAGGTGGAGGTGAAGGTGGAATCCAGGTGAAACAAGAGGCACCGTAGCTCACCTGATGACCCGCTAGACAGGTGTGGGGCGCAACAGGTGAGGTGAGGCAGGTATGCAGGTGACCTTGTAATGGGGCAGGTCAGGGTCACGTGACTGGACGGCCTAAGGTGGTGGTGGTGGTGGTCGTGGATATATAAGAACTGCAGTTACGTCTTAACCTCACAGTCAGCACTTGGTTGTCAGCACTGCATTGTCAGCACCTCAAGAACCTCCTCCTCCTCCTCCTCAGCAACTTCTGTCGGCACTTCTTCATCAGGTTCTTCGATTCGACTCCTCTCATCATGATTGCCGTACGTCTTGTTGTAGTTCTTGTTGTTGGTGTTAAGGTCTGACGTTCTGTTAATTCTCCTTTTTTTAGTGTCATGGATTATTCTTGTGTTATTTTACCTATTCAACTTTTTTCTTGTTTTTTTTTCTTCTTTTGTCTTGTTGTAGTTGTTGGTGGTGGTGTTAAGGTCTGACGTTCTGTTAATTCTCCTTTTTTTAGTATCATGGATTATTCTTGTGTTATTTTACCTATTCAACTTTTTTTCTTGTTTTTTTTCTTCTTTTGTCTTGTTGTAGTTGTTGTTGTTGGTGTTAAGGTCTGGCGTTCTGCTGATTTTTTTTTTTTTTTTTTAGTATCATGGATTAATCTTGTGTTATTTACCTATTCATCTTTTTCTTGTTTTTTCGTCTGTCTTGTTTTGTTTTAGGCTTGAGTTCGGTTAGGATCATAAAAGTCTGCCTGAACCCTATGTTGCAAAGGTTATGGTGGTTCACGAGGGTTTTAAATAAGGAATCAAGGCGAGGAGACTCATTACCAACTGACTCACGTCCTTTTTCTCAGTTTCAGTGGATGACCCCAAACCGTTAGTGGCGCGGGCGAATTTTATTTATAGTGATTGCCGTGATACATGACTTGCTTGGCCCATGCTGCCCCCCGGTGCTCCTCTTGACCTAGGTTGTTGAAGTTAGGGCAGTATTTTTATTTATTTATTTTTTATTTTTACAACAAAGGAGACAGCTGAAGGGCACAAAAAAAGGAAACAATAATAAAAAAAAAGCCCGCTACTCACTGCTCCTACAAAAAAGAATCAAAAGAGGTGGCCGAAAGAGAGGTCAATTTCGGGAGTATATGGGTAATCTACCGCCACTCGGGGATGCTTGAAAATTGTCGGTGTGCATTGGTGGGATTCGAACCTGGGTCTCCGGGCTCATCACTCCAGAACGCTGACCAATCAACCACCGCCTCTGTCTTTCTGTCTGTTTGTCTGTCTCTGCTCGTCGATCTGTCTTTGTTTTCTCTCTCTCTCTCTCTTACAAAACTCACTCTTACCTATAATTAATTCAGTCACGTATTGCAAGCACCTTAATCTTCCTACCTGTTCTCACCTTTAATTCTGCAGGCGGGTCTTAATTAATCAGGTGTGACAGGTGTGAAAAAAAATATATTCTCTGTAAAATTTCTTTCTTATATTTCTTTCTCTTGTTCTTGTACTTGTTCTTGCTCTTAGGTGTGTGTGTGTGTGCGTGTGTGTGTGTGTGTGTGTGTGTGTGTGTGTGTGTGTGTGTGTGTGTGTGTGTTCCCACCCAATAGTTTCTTCGTATTTCTATTCTCGTAAGATTGAGTCAGCCTCTTGTCATGTCCCTTATTCTATCTTAACCTTTTTATTATAGTTCCTTGAAATTGTGGATCCCTACTAATATTGATACGCATTATTTCACAAACACACAAACAGCACCAACACCAACAGCAGCGATGCACAAACACAATCACACCACTATCAACAACAACAACAACAACACACACACACACACACACACACACACACACACACACACACACACACACATAATAACCACATTTTCCACACCACCACCACTACATCACAGCCACATCTCAATCCCCAACAGAACAGATAGACGCGAAGAACATCCACATGTCAACCACATACCCCACATCACAACCACATTACTCTCCACAATAAAACAAGAACAACCACAACACCACTACATTCACATCACCACCCCATAAACATCACCACCCCATTAACATCACCTCCCCATTAACATCACCGCCACATTTCGAAGAGAACCAGAAAACCCACATCACAACCCCATTACTCTCCTCACCAGAACAAGAACACCCAGAACATCACCACCTTCACATCACCACCCCATTAACATCACCTCCCCATTAACATCACCGCCACATTTCGAAGAGAACCAGAAAACCCACATCACAACCCCATTACTCTCCTCACCAGAACAAGAACACCCAGAACATCACCACCACATCAACATCACAACCACAACCACGTCCCCATCCTCACCAAACCCTTATTTCTCTCCCACAGAAGGTAATGCTCGTGGTGGTGGTGGTGGTGGCGTCTGCTGCGGCGGCTCCACAGCGATACGCACCCCGCCCAAGCTACCAAGGCGTGTCCGGCCCCTTCATCCCCATCCTGGTGGACGAGAGGGACGGCCCCCGCGCGGACGGCACCTACAGCTTCAACTTCGAGACGGGCAACGGCATCCGCAGGAACGAGAGGGGCCACCCGGGGGGACCCAAGGGCGCTGTGGTGTCCGACGGAGGCTGGTCGTGAGTATTGCGCCCTCTGTGTTGTGTTTTGTGTACTAGATGTTGCTCGTTAGTTCACTGTAGTAACTCTTATTAGAAAAACAACCCAACAACATTCAAGACACAATTCATACCTCGTAGCAGGTTTGGGACAGTGTATCGTTAAGGGGCAAATTTTGTGTACTAGGTGTTATTCGTTAGTTCACTGTAGTAACTCTTATTAGGAAAAAAACAACAACATTCAAGACACAATTCATACCTAGTAGCAGGTTTGGGACAGTGTATCGTTAAGGGGCTATTACACTGGGCAAATTTTGTGTACTAGGTGTTATTCGTTAGTTCACTGTAGTAACTCTTATTAGGAAAAAAACAACAACATTCAAGACACAATTCATACCTCGTAGCAGGTTTGGGAGAGTGTATCGTTAAGGGGCTATTACACTGGGCTAATTTTCCGTGGATCTTCAGTCAAACCACGATTTCCGCTGGCGTGGTTCTCATTTGTTTCTTGTTATTGCTGCTACTGATGATGGTGAGTAATACCGTCGTCCTTCAGTGAAATCTACCTTAGCTTTGGCTTTTAGACTTATCAAATATTTTCAAAGGTCACAAAAGGGATTAGTCATATTCTCATGTTTATTTTTTTCACGTGTATGGTGCAGAGGCCTTCTTATCACTAAGCTCATAAAAACGCCCAATTGAAATACCCGCAACTCCCACAAAAGCGTTATCAAATGTTTCCAAAAGCCACAACAGGGATTAGTCATATTCTCATGTTTATTTTTTTCACGTGTATGGTGCAGAGGCCTTCTTTACACTACCACTAAGCTCATAAAAACGCCCAATTGAAATACCCGCAACTCCCACAAAAGCGTTATCAAATGTTTCCAAAAGCCACAAAAGGGATTAGTCATATTCTCATGTTTGTTTTTTTCACGTGTATGGTGCAGAGGCCTTCTTTACACTATCACTAAGCTCATAAAAACGCCCAATTGAAATACCCGCAACTCCTACAAAAGCGTTATCAAATGTTTCCAAAAGCCACAAAAAGGATTAGTTGTGTTCTCATGTGTTTGTGTTCACGTTCACGGTACAGAAGCCTTGTCAGATTAACACTAGGCTCAGAAAACTACCCGGGGGAAATACACAACTTCTACAAAAGCCTTATCAAAAACTACCCGGGGGAAATACAGAACTACCACAAAAGCCTTATCAAAAACTACCCGGGGGAAATACACAACTTCTACAAAAGCCTTATCAAAAACTACCCGGGGAAATACACAACTACTACAAAAGCCTTATCAAAAACTACCCGGGGGAAATACACAACTTCTACAAAAGCCTTATCAAAAACTACCCGGGGAAATACAGAACTACTACAAAAGCCTTATCAAAAACTACCCGGGGAAATACACAATTTCTACAAAAGCTTTATCAAAAACTACCCCGGGGAAATACAGAACTACTACAAAAGCCTTATCAAAAACTACCCGGGGAAATACACAATTTCTACAAAAGCTTTATCAAAAACTACCCGGGGAAATACAGAACTACTACAAAAGCCTTATCAAAAACTACCCGGGGAAATACAGAACTACTACAAAAGCCTTATCAAAAACTACCCGGGGAAATACACAACTACTTCAAAAGCCTTATCAAAAACTACCCGGGGGAAATACACAACTACTTCAAAAGCCTTATCAAAAACTACCCGTGGGAAATACACAACTTCTACAAAAGCCTTATCAAAAACTACCCGTGGGAAATACACAACTACTTCAAAAGCCTTATCAAAAACTACCCGTGGGAAATACAGAACTTCTACAAAAGCCTTATCAAAAACTACCCGTGGGAAATACAGAACTTCTACAAAAGCCTTATCAAAAACTACCCGGGGAAATACAGAACTTCTACAAAAGCCTTATCAAAAACTACCCGGGGGAAATACACAACTACTTCAAAAGCCTTATCAAAAACTACCCGGGGGAAATACACAACTACTTCAAAAGCCTTATCAAAAACTACCCGGGGAAATACACAACTACTACAGCCTTATCAAAAACTACCCGGGGAAATACACAACTACTACAAAAGCCTTATCAAAAACTACCCGGGGGAAATACACAACTACTACAGCCTTATCAAAAACTACCCGGGGAAATACACAACTACTACAAAAGCCTTATCAAAAACTACCCGGGGGAAATACACAACTACTTCAAAAGCCTTATCAAAAACTACCCGGGGAAATACACAACTACTTCAAAAGCCTTATCAAAAACTACCCCGGGGAAATACAGAACTACTACAGCCTTATCAAAAACTACCCGGGGGAAATACACAACTACTTCAAAAGCCTTATCAAAAACTAGCCGGGGAAATACACAACTACTTCAAAAGCCTTATCAAAAACTACCCGGGGAAATACACAACTACTTCAAAAGCCTTATCAGTGTGTGGGTGTGTATAAGCTCAGAAATGTTTGTAAATATGGCCCAAGAGGTTCAGTAAGCCTTCAGAAGTCTCCTCACCTTAGGGATTAAGTTCAGAAGGCTCGGTGACGCCCATGCAGTTGAGTGTAGTGAATCTCAGAAGTGGTAACATTTATTTGCCTTGAATCGTGTTGAAGAAATATGGTTCAGTGGTCTGCTTCTTGTCTCCTATATATATTCTCTCTCTCTCTTTCCTCTCTTTCTCTCTGTATTTTTATCCCTCTCCGTTTTTCCATTTCTTTTTTTCTATTTTCCTTTATTCTTCATCTTTTTTTTCTCTCCTTTTCTTTCGCTTTCTGTCTTTCTTCCTCTTTTCTTCTTTCGCTTACTCTGTTTTTCGTTATCTTTTTCTTGTCTCTTTTTTTAATTATCTCTCCGTCTCTACCTATCTTCATCAATCTCTCTGTATATCCTTCTCTTTCTTCACCCTTCTCTCTCTCTCTCTCTCTCTCTCTCTCTCTCTCTCTCTCTCTCTCTCTCTCCATGAACCTCACATCCTTTTTCCTCCCCTCTTACATCTCTCTTTGGTGGCTCTCTCTCCCTCTCCCTCTCTCCCTCTCTCTCTCCCTCTTCTCGTGTGTTCAGCTCCCTCGTAACTCTCACCCACGCCGCTGCTTTTGGTGTTCACGAGGACAACACAGCGGCGGGCGGGAGTCAGTCAGTCGTGCGGGCGTCTTGGTGGCCGTAATTAAGATTTGGAAAGGTTAGGTGGAGGGAGGGAGGGAGGGTGGAAGGTAGGAAGGGATGTGTAGGTGTGGACGAAGGGAGGGGCTGAAGAGGAGAAGGATGGAGGATTTTAGAGGGGAGGGAAGGGGAAAGGAAGGAAGGAAGGAAGGAAAGAAGGAAGGGTAGTGGTAGGAGGCATTTGGAAAGGTTAGGTGGAGGGAGGGAGGGAGGGTGGAAGGTAGGAAGGGATGTGTAGGTGTGGACGAAAGGAGGGACTGAAGAGGAGAAGGATGGAGGAGTTTTAGAGGGGAGGAAGGAAGGAAGGAAGGAAGGAAGGAAAGAAGGAAGGGTAGTGGTAGGAGGCGTGGGCGATTGAAAGGGTTGAAAAAGAGGAGGATGAAGGAGTTTGAGGAGAGAAAGGAGTTTTGGGAAGGGTGGGTGAAGGAGGAAGAGAGAGGAATAAGATGGAAGGAAGGGTTGAAGGGGTTGAAAAAGAGGAGAATGAAGGAGTTTGAGGAGAGAAAGGAGTTTTGGGAAGGGTGGGTGAAGGAGGAAGAGAAGGAAATAGGAAGGAAGGAAGGGCTGAAGGGGTTGAAAAAGAGGAGGATGAAGGAGATAGAGGAGAGAAAGGAGTTTTGGAAAGGGTAGGTGGAGGAGGAAGAGAGGGGAATAGGAAGAAAGGAAGGGCTGAAGGGGTTGAAAAAGAGAAGGATGAAGGAGATTGAGGAGAGAAAGGAGTTTTGGAAAGGGTGGATGGAGGTGGAAGAGAGGGAAATAGGAAGGAAGGAAGGGGTAGTGATAAAAGGCGTGGACGACTGAAAGGTTTGAAAAAGAGGAGGATGAAGGAGATTGAGGAGAGGAAACAGTTTTGAAAGGGGTGGGGGAGAGAGAGAGAGAGAGAGGGAGAGAGAAAGAGAGAGAGGACAAAGGATGATGTAAGAGTGATGGACAAGAAAATAAAAAAAAGTGGAGTGATGAGGAACATGATAGAAGGAGGAGGAGGAGGAGGAGGAGGAAGAGAAAATGGAGCGTGGGATGGTTCGTGTAGGTGGGGAAGGACGGTTGGAGGGAGCAGGAAAGGAAGGAAGGAAGGATGGTATAGTGATGGGAGTGGACAGGAGAGAAGTGGAGGAGGAAGAAGACAGGAGAGAAGTGGAGGAGGAAGAAGAGGAGGAGGATAAAAAGAAGACGGGGCGTGAAGGAAAGAAGAATTGGTTAGACTGAATACGAGAAGATACAATAAGAATAAAGAAAAGCGTAGTGGGTATGGACGGAAGAAGAAGGGGAGGAAGAAGAGGGGGATGAAGGAGTGGGGAATAAAGGGAATCAGGCCGCGAAAGAACAAAAAAAAAAGTTGGTCTGAATATTATTAAAAGATAGAGGGAGGAAAGGAAGGCATGTTGGATTTGGATGGGAGAAAGGGGAAAAGGAGGAGGAGGAAGAAAAGGACGAAGGAATAGGGAAAAAAAAGGAGACAGGATGTGAAATAAAGAATTGGTTAGACTAAGGTACAGAAAGAGAACATTTTTAGAGGATGTCTGAATATTATTAAAAGACATAGAGGGAGAGAGAAAATAAAAGGGAAGAGGAGGAGGAAGAAAAGAACGAAGGAATAGGGAAATAAAAGGAGACAGGTCGTGGAGTAAAGAATTGGTTAGACTAAGGTACAGAAAGAGAACATTTTTAGAGGATGTCTGAATATTATTAAAAGATACAGAGGGAGAGAGAAAATAAAAGGGAAGAGGAGGAGGAAGAAAAGGACGAAAGAATAGGAAATAAAAAGGAAACAGGTCGTGAAGTAAAGAATTGGTTAGTCTAAGGTACAGAAAGAGAACATTTTTAGAGGATGTCTGAATATTATTAAAAGATACAGAGGGAGAGAAAATAAAAGGGAAGAGGAGGAGGAAGAAAAGAACGAAGGAATAGGGAAATAAAAGGAGAGAGGTCGTGAAGTAAAGAATTGGTTAGTCTAAGGTACAGAAAGAGAACATTTTTAGAGGATGTCTGAATATTATTAAAAGACATAGAGGGAGGAAAAGAAGGCATGTTGGGTGGGGATGGGAGAAAGGGGAAAAGGAGGAGGAAGAAGAGAACAAAGGAATAGGGAAATAAAAAAAGGAGACAGGTCGTGAAGCAAAGAATTGGTTAGAGAAAGGGGAAGAGGAGGAGTAAGAAGAAGAGAACGAAGGAATAGGGAAATAAAAAAAGGAGGCAGGTCATGAAGCAAAGAATTGGTTAGAGAAAGGGGAAGAGGAGGAGTAAGAAGAAGAGAACGAAGGAATAGGGGATAAAAAGGAGACAGGTCGTGAAGTAAAGAATTGGTTAGAGAAAGGGGAAGAGGAGGAGTAAGAAGAAGAGAACGAAGGAATAGGGAAATAAAAAGGAGACAGGTCGTGAAGCAAAGAAGAATTGGTTGGAGAAAGGGGAAGAGGAGGAGTAAGAAGAAGAGAACGAAGGAATAAGGAAATAAAAAAGGAGACAGGTCATGAAGCAAAGAATTGGTTAGAGAAAGGGGAAGAGGAGGAGTAAGAAGAAGAGAACGAAGGAATAGGGAAATAAAAAAAAGGAGACAGGTCATGAAGCAAAGAATTGGCTAGAGAAAGGGGAAGAGGAGGAGTAAGAAGAAGAGAACGAAGGAATGGGGGATAAAAAGGAGACAGGTCGTGAAGCAAAGAATTGGTTAGAGAAAGGGGAAGAGGAGGAGTAAGAAGAAGAGAACGAAGGAATGGGGGATAAAAAGGAGACAGGTCGTGAAGCAAAGAAGAATTGGTTAGAGAAAGGGGAAGAGGAGGAGTAAGAAGAAGAGAACAAAGGAATGGGGGATAAAAAGGAGACAGGTCATGAAGCAAAGAATTGGTTAGAGAAAGGGGAAGAGGAGGAGTAAGAAGAAGAGAACGAAGGAATGGGGGATAAAAAGGAGACAGGTCGTGAAGTAAAGAATTGGTTAGACTGAGATAGAGAGAATGTTTTTAGAGGATGGGTTAGCCGGAGACTTATATATTATTCACAGCAGGATCATAGGGAATAAAAACGAACTATTTCTAAGAAGCACCACGCCAAGAAAAAGCCGGATGGATGTCGAAATATCATACCCGGATAAAAATGAACAAAAGAATAGGAGAGTAAAAGAATAAGATAAAAAGGAATAAAATGGAAATAGAAAAAAAGAATGACAGTGAAAAGGAATGAAAAATGAGAATAAAAGAAAAAGGTGTAAGAAATATATAAAAAGGAATCATGATATTTTTAGAAGAAGGAACAAGAAAAAAACAAAACAAGAAAAGCAAATCAGGTCAGGAGAGCAAGCAAAAAAATAAAAAAATAAAAAGAATAAGAAAAGATGGAAAACTGTTACGTGGGAAAAGAAAAAGATAAATGAAGATAAATTTTAAACATTATATAATTTTTGTAAGAGAGAGAGAGAGAGAGAGAGAGAGAGAGAGAGAGAGAGAGAGAGAGAGAGAGAGAGAGAGAGAGAGAGAGAGAGAGAGGACAAAGGATGATGTAAGAATGATGGATAAGAAAAGAAAAATAAAGTGGAGTGATGAGGAGCATGATAGAAGGAGGAGGAGGAGGAAATGGAGCGTGGGATGGTTCGTGTAGGTGGAGAGAAGAAGAGGGGGAGGTGTTGTTTGTGGTGTTGAGGAGGAGGAGAAAGAGAAGAAGAAGAAGAAGAAGAAGAAGAAAACAAGAGGAGGGGGAGAAGCATTGTCCACTAGAAGATAAATGGGAGGTAGGGAGGAGGAGGAGGAGGAGGAGGGAGAGAGAGGGGAAGAGGAAGAAAGGGTAACAGTGAAGGGTGGAGGGGAGCGGTACAGGGAGAGATAATGGGGAGGGGAGGGGAGGGGAAGGGGAGAGAAAGAGAGGGAGAGATGGGGGGAGAGGAGCGGACAATAAGTGGAGGGAAGAGGAGGAGAATGGACATAGGAGGGGAGGAGGAGGAGGAGAGAGTGGACATGGAAGAGGAGGAGGAGGAGGAGGAGGAAGAGCGTGGGTGGAGTAACGGAGGCAGAGAGAGAGAGAGAGAGAGAGAGAGAGAGAGAGAGAGAGAGAGAGAGAGAGAGAGAGAGAGAGAGAGAGAGAGAGAGAGAGAGAGAGAGCATTGTAACACCCACACCAAGCATCCCCCTCCCCCCCCCACACTAACTCCACCACCACCACCTCCACCACCACCACCACCACCACCTCTATCCACCTAACACCACTTAATTTTCCTCTTCCTCCTCCTTTTTATATTCTCTTCTTCCTCCTTTTCATTCTCCATCACCTTATTCTCTCTCTTACGCTTCCTTTTCCTCTTCCTTCTTTTCCTTCTCATTCTCTTCTTCCTTCTTTTCGTCCACTTCCTTCTCCTCTTCCTTCTTTTCCTTCTCATTCTCTTCTTCCTTCTTTTCGTCCACTTCCTTCTCCTCTTCCTTCTTTTCCTTCTCATTCTCTTCTTCCTTCTTTTCGTCCACCATCACCACCTTTTCTTCTTCCTCCTCTTTCTCCTCTTTCTCCTTTCCATTCTCTTCTTCCTCTTTTTTTTCCATCCTCCATTACCTCTTTCCTCTTTTTCCAACACCTCATCTTCATCCTCCTCCTCCATCACCATCTTCCTCACCTTCCCATTCATCTTCTAGCCCTATCTCATCTTCCTTCTCCTCTTCCTCCTCCTCCGTAACCATCTTCTTCACCTGCAATCTCACCTTCCCATTCACCTTCTAACCCTATCTCCTCCTCCTCCTCCCACGTTCCCCCTCCGTCACCTTCTCCTCACCGGCAGCTTCACCTTCCCTGACGGCACCCCCGCTGTCTTCACCTTCGTGGCTGATGAGAATGGTTACCGCCCCGTGTCCAACCTCATACCCACGCCCCACCCCCTCCCCGCCCACGCCCTTGAGCAGATCGAGTTCGCCCGCCGGAACCCAACCCCCGCGAGCCGCCCAGGAACCTACCGCCCCTTCTAAGCCTCCTGCAGCGCCTCCTCCTCCGCCTCCTCCCAGCACAGCATCCGGCATTGTCACACTCCGTCATTATTTATTATCTATGTGGTTACTTGAGATGAGTCCTGTGGTTGGTTTTCTATTTTTTTCCTCTATTTTCTCTCCTATTTTTTTCTTACACTGTTTTCCTCCCCTTCTTTCTCTCATTCCTCGGTCTTTATTTTTGCATTTTCCTTCCTATTCCTTCTTTTCCTCCTGCATTCTCCTTCCTCCGTAATCTCCCTCTCACCCATCTCTTCTATTTTCCTCACCTGCGTCTCCTTCCTCTCATTCTCACCTCTTTCCCTGTATACACCTGTCCTCCTTCTCCTCCTCCTCCGCCTCCTCACTCCTTACCTGCGAGCTAATCAAGACTCACCTGTATACCTGTGTTTGTGTGTACATAGGAACCGCTTGTCGCACCTGTGTTGTACTAGACTAATGAAGCAAGTTCCAAAGCGTACCTGTGGCTCTCCTTACACACCCCTGACCTGATGATGATGATGATGGTGGTGGTGGTGGTGGTGGTGGTGGTGGAAGAGTGTTTTTGTTTTGTGGTGGTGGAATGCGGAGATGATGTTAGATGTGGTGTTGCAAGTTGATGGTGTTGAAAAGTGATGATGTTAGCAGCCATGGTGTTAGGATGTTGTTTTTGGTGTTGACTGTGGTGGTGATGGTGTCAGAAAGTAATGATGGTGTTGACTGTGGTGTGGGAATGTGGTGATTATGTGAGCTGTGGTGATGAAAGCTTGTGGTGATGGAAGGTGGTGGTGTTAACTATGATGTTGGCATATGGTGATGATGGTGTTGGATATGGTGTTGAATGGTGGTGATGATGTTGGAATATGGTGATGATGGTGTTGGATATGGTGATGAAAGGTGGTGATGGTGTTGGAATATGGTGATGATGGTGTTGGATATGGTATTGAAAGTTGGTGATGGTGTTGGAATATGGTGATGATGGTGTTGGATATGGTGTTGAAAGGTGGTGATGGTGTTGGAATATGGTGATGATGGTGTTGGAATAAGGTGTTGAGAGGTGGTGATGGTGTTGGAATATGGTGATGATGGTGTTGGATATGGTGTTGAATGGTGGTGATGGTGTTGGAATATGGTGATGATGGTGTTGGAATAAGGTGTTGAGAGGTGGTGATGGTGTTGGAATATGGTGATGATGGTGTTGGATATGGTGTTGAAAGGTGGTGATGGTGTTGGAATATGGTGATGATGGTGTTGGAATAAGGTGTTGAGAGGTGGTGATGGTGTTGGAATATGGTGATGATGGTGTTGGATATGGTGTTGAAAGGTGATAATGGTGTTGGAATCTCATGGTCTTAGTTACAGTATTAGAATCCTCTCCATGACTCTATCCCCCTCCCTCCCCTCCGCCCACCTTCAATCCGGCAGCATCCAATCGTATCCCACCCTTCCCAGCATCCACCAATCAGATGCAGCCTGAGATATGTAAGGGGGCGTGGCTTGCTCGTGGACTAGCCAATGATAATCTTGCAATGGAAAAGGGGAGGAGCCTATTTGCGAGGTTAACTTGAATAGAACATAGTAGTAGTAAAAGAAGTTGTAGTAGTAGTAGTAGTAGTAGTAGTAGTAGTAGTAGTAGTAGTAGTGGGAGGAGGAGGAAGAGGAGGAGGAGAAAAAAAGAGACAGACTTGGATAATTATGAGAACAGGAGTTGAAGGAGGAGGAGGAGGAGAAGGAAGAAGGAGAAGAAGAAGAAGAAAAGGAGAAAGATATGTATAGCAAAAAGAACAAGAAAAAAACAAAATTGATAAAAATTACAAGAAAAATACAATGCATTAACGAATTTTACCTGAGCGCTGATTGAAAGAATGATAGTGAAGAAGTGACGAAGCGAGAGGGGAAGAAAAATGTAATAGGGATAATAAAACAGAAGATGATAGAAATAAGAACGGGAGGTGAGGGGGTCAATGATGAAAGTGAAGGTGGCGGGAAGAGAACACTGGAGAATTAAAAGAGGATGGGAAGAAGGGAGGAAAAACGTTGTAATGTGGAGGTTGAAGGAAGAAATGAAAATAAAAACGGAACTTACTGATTCAAAGGGAAAGGATGAGGAAAAGAGGAAGACTTGGAGAAGGAGGAGGAGGAATAGAGGAGTTGGAAGAGGATGAGAAGAAAGAGAAGAAAAGATCAGAGTTTGGAGGAATAAGAAGATGAGGAAAAGGAGGAGAAAGAAGAGGAAAAAGAAGGGATGAGGAAAAGAGGAAGGCTTGGAGGAAAAGAGGAAGACTTGGAGAAGGAGGAGGAGGAGGAGGAGGAGAGGAGTTGGAAGAGGATGAGAAGAGAGTAAAGTTCAGGATTTAGAGGAATAAGAAGATGAGGAAAAGGAGGAGAAGGGAGAGGAAAAAGAAGAGAAGGAAGATTAGCATAAGGAGCAAAAAGATGAGGAAAAGGAGGAGAAGAAAGAGGAAAAGGAAGAAAAAACAACAACCACACTAACAAAAATAAAGAAAAGAGAAGGAAGAAGAAGAGGAGGAGGAGGGAGTGGAGGAGGAAAAATAAGATACAGAAAAGATAAAGAAAAGAATTAGAGAAAAACGTGAAACACAATGAGAGAGAGAGAGAGAGAGAGAGAGAGAGAGAGAGAGAGAGAGAGAGAGAGAGAGAGAGAGAGAGAGAGAGAGAGAGAGAGAGAGAGAGAGAGAGAGAGAGAGAGAGAGAGAGAGTAAAGAAACAGGGGAACGAGGAGTGAACACATAAGGATACATAACCACCCCCGCAAAAAAAAAAGAAACAAAAACAATAAATACATGAACGAAACTCGTGAGCCAGGTGTCGGAGGGGTCAATCTCCCCCCGCCCCCCTTCCCTGCCCCCCCAGGTAACAGGTCACCCGGTCCTTATATATGCCATGGGTCAGGTCAGGCGAGGTGAGGGGAGGGGGGAGGAGAGGAGAGGGGAGAAGAAGGGGAGAGAGAGAGAGAGAGAGAGAGAGAGAGAGAGAGAGAGAGAGAGAGAGAGAGAGAGAGAGAGAGAGAGAGAGAGAGAGAGAGAGAGAGAGAGAGAGGGGGAGGTAAGCGATGGGGGTGAAGAGGTGATGTCAGGGAATGGAGAGGGGAGAGGAGGGGGTTAGGGAGGGGAGAGA